>NC_041388.1:333209167-333233224 GCF_002162155.2 Triticum dicoccoides
GCCACACCACTGGCTGCGGGCGGCGGCGGCGATGCGTCCGGTCGGGGCGGACGTGTCCGGCCGGCGCGGGTAGAATTTTAGGGTTTCGGGGTGAGAAGAAGATCCGGATTCAGAGGGGTCTATAAATAGGCATAGAGGGAGCTAGGAGAGTCCATATGAGGTGCGGTTTTCGGCCACGCGATCGTGATCGAACGATCTAGATGATGGAGAGGGTTTAGGTGGGTTTTGGGCCAAATTGGAGGGGTGTTGGGCTGCAACACACACGAGGCCTTCTCGGTCCCTCGGTTAACCGTTGGAGTATCAAACGAAGTCCAAATGATACGAATCTTGACAGGCGGTCTACCGGTAGTAAACCAAGGCCGCTTGGCAAGTCTCGGACCAATCCGGAAATGTTTAATCCCCACACACGAAAGAAAGGTAGAATTGACCACCGAAGGAGAACGAAGCGCCGGAATGCAAAACGGACAACGGGGAAAATGCTCGAATGCATGAGACGAACACGTATGCAAATGCAATGCACACGATGACATGATATGAGATGCATGACAACAACAACAACAGACGGAGACAAAAACCCGAACCCGAGAAAATAAATTAACTTAACGCCGGAAACGGCAAGAGTTGGAGTACAAATTGGGAAAGTTACATCCGGGGTGTTACACTGGGTGAACCACGGTTGCCGCCGAGGGCAAGGTCACCCTCATGCTCGTCACGGCCATCGCCAAAGCCAAGCACCTCACCACCATTGTCATCGTCTTCAGGGCAGCATCCGATGTGGAGACCGTCTTCCCCAAACACCCTCACGAAGAGGGTCACTTCATCGCCGTACTTGAAGTGGAGGGTGCACCGCCTGCCCAGGCCATGCGCGCAGGCGAACATCTGCTAGCCGCGGACCAGGGCTACGCAGCCCGCGGCGGAGACGTCCTCCACGACCCACGAAGCCTTGTGCAGCAGTCGTCGGCCTGCAGCCAGAGGCCGCCGGGACCTGGGGCCGGTAGTGCACCGGCGAAGGAGCACGGAAGTTGAAGCCAAGTGCCGACTGCGTTCGCCGACCACACGACAAATTCCGGCAGCACCTCTGCCGAGTGGAAGCACGACTGAGGTGGCTGGGCAACCATGGCGCGCCTCCCATCATCGATGGGGCTGCCCAGACCTAGGCAGCTCCCACCGCGCGAAGGAGCGTCGTCGTGGCCGCCAAGGATAACGCCGGACCCCGAAGGAGTCCGCCCACGCCCATGAGGGACCGCAGCGGGGGTCATGGCATGCTTGCGTGGGAGGATGCGCCCCCTCTTAGGCGGTGGCGAGCTGGCCCCTCCTGGTGAGCTTTCCCCTTTCTCGGTTGCCGAGAACCTCTTCACTGGAGCCATGGGTGTCACGGCAAAGAAGAAGAAGAAGAAGCAGGAGGAGTGGAGGAAGAGATGGGCAAAGTTGTCCATCACATCATTCTCCATATGATGTGATCCCATTCATCAAATGACAACACATTTCTATGGTTAGGAAACTTAACCATCTTTGATTAACGAGCTAGTCTAGTAGAGGCTTACTAGGGACACTGTGTTTTGTCTATGTATCCACACATGTATCAAGTTTCCGGTTAATACAATTCTAGCTTGAATAATAAACATTTACCATGATAAAAGGAAATATAAATAACAACTTTATTATTGCCTCTAGGGGATATTTCCATTAGTCCCTAACTGTGCGTCTGAGGATGGAAGGTAACAAGGAATACAGGGACACGATGTTTACCCAGGTTCAGGCCCTCTTAATGGAGGTAAAACCCTATGTCATGCGTGATTGTATTTGATGAGTATAGGGGTTACAAGTGTCGATCTACCTCGAGATCATAATGGCTAAACCCTAGATGTCTAGCCTATATGAATTCTGATAGCCTCTACGGACTAAACCCTCCAGCTTATATACACACCGGAGGGGCCTAGGGTTGTACAAAGTCGGTTTGCAGAAGAAGGAAACTACATATCCGGATGCCAATCTTGCCATCCACGCATAGGAAAGTCCTATCCAAACACGGGGGAAGGTCTTCTACCTTGTATCCTCCCGGCCCATCAGTCTGGCCCATATCACATAGCCCGGACACCCGAGGATCCCCTAATCCAGCACTCCCTCACCTTGGCCTCTCCCCTCTCCCTCCCACCTATATATATATATATGTGGGAGGGGGCGCCTAGAACACAACATTGTCTTAACCATGTGCAGCGCCCCCCTCCACCCTTTACACCCCGGTCATATTTTCGTTGTGCTTAGGCGAAGCCCTACGGAGATAACTTCGCCATCACCGTCCACGCCGTCGTGCTGTCAAAACTCATCCACTACCTCATCATCTTACTAGATCAATAAGGCAGATGACATCACTGAGCTGAACGTGTGCTGAACGCGGAGGTGTTGTACGTTTGGTACTCGATTGGTTAGAGCGCGAAGAAGTTTGACTACATCAACCGCCTTAACAAACGCTTCCGCTTACGGTCTATGAGGGTACATAGACACACTCTCCCCACTCGTTGCTATGCATCTCCATGGATAGATCTTGCGTGTGCGTAGAATTTTTTTTGTTTACCATGCTACATTTCCCAAATTTACCACTAGTACCTGCAAGCGGGACAACAAAATTCATAAACGTGTTGTTAATCTGGTTGAGCCAGCGGTCCCTCGATATTTGACTTGGTCAGTGCGATCGGTCAGTTGGAGTAGGGCTGATAATCCACCATGGGTTAAGAAACTCGGTGGCCTGGCTTTGGTGGTAGCACCTTGGGTTCATGAATATAAGCTCATAAAGGTACTGATGGATGGAGGAAGCAACATCAACATTTTGTACTATGATACCTTCAGGCGTATGAATTTGTTAGACAAACATCTCTCACCTTCTTCAACTGTTTTCATGGGAGCATCCCCGGAAAATCTGCATATCCGGTCGAGCAAATCAAATTGGAACTGGCATTTGGTGATGAGTACAATTACAAAACAGAGTTTCTAACATTTGAAGTGGTCAAGATCAAGAGCCCATATCTTGTCTTGTTTAGGCGGCCGGCTTATGCTCGTTTTATGGCATGCCCCTATTACGTGTATCTCAAGCACAAGATGCCTAGGCCAAGGGGCACTATCACAGTCAATGGTGACAGGAAAATTGCTCGTGAGTGTGAAGAAGGGGACGCGGCTTATGCTAAGTCGGCCTGTGCAGTGGAGGGTTTGAAATTCTGTACATCCAATGTTGACCCCGATGACATGACGTCTTTGAAGAAACCCACCATAGAGTCTGACCCCCTGCTCAAGTTTAAATTGGCTAGAGACACAAAACAGGTTGACTTTACTCCAGGCAAGACTGGCTTGGATCCCAAATAGGAAAGCACGCTCATCGAGTTCATCCGTGAGAATCGGGACATCTTTGCACGGAAACCTTCTGACATGCCTAGTGAACCGAGAGAATTCACTGGGCACCACCTTAATGTTGATCCTATGATGAAACCAGTCTGGCAATACCTCAGTCGTTTTAACGAGGAGAGACACAAGGCTATTGGGGAAGAAGTGGCCTGACTCCTTTCTGACGGGTTCATCATGGAAGAATTTCATCCTGAGTGGCTGGCCAATCTAGTAGTTGTCCTAAAGAAGAACGGTACTTGGCGTATGTGTGTTGATTACACGGATCTCAATAAGGCCTGCCCCAAAGACCCGCTTGCCCTCCCTCGTGGTCAGATCATCGATTCCATCGCTGGGTGCGAGAGTCTTTGCTTTTTGGATGCTTACTCCGGTTATCATCAGATAAAGATGGCCGTTGAGGATTAGCAAAAGACAACCTTCATCACACTGTTCGGAGCTTTCTACTATGTCTTCCTTCTGCCGAGTTTGCTTATAAGCTACCAATACAGTCTTAAGAAAGCCCCCTGCAAGATTCTTTATGGACAAAGATATTGAATACCTTTGAACTGGTCAGAAACTGGTGAAAGACAATTCTTTGGACCGGATATGATTGAGGAGGCAGAAGAGCAAGTTCGGATCATTTGTGAGAATTTGAAAACAACCCAGTCTCATCAAAAGAGCCAGTATGACCGTCGTCATAAGGAAGTGCCTTATGAAGTTGGTGACAAGGCTTACCTTTGGGTTACTCCTTTAAAGGGTACCCATCGTTTCAGTATCAAGGGCAAGTTGGCTCCTCGTTATATTGGTCCTTTTCGCATTCTTGCTAAATGAGGAGAGGTTGCCTACTACTTGGAATTACCCCCACATCTTCCTCGAGTCCATGACATCTTCCACATCTCTCAACACATGTGTTGCTTCTCGGATCCCATCCATGGAGTGGACCATGAAACACTTGATCTCCAGGATAACCTCACATATCGGGAGTACCCTATACGCATTCTAGATCAAGCAGAGTGTGCCACTCGACGTCAAAACATCAAGTTTCTCAAGGTTCAGTGGTCTCGTCATTCCGAGAGAGAAGTTAGTTGGGAGCGAGAAGGTTGTCTTCGACTGGAGTACCCCACCCTTTTTCTGCTGACTCCTGAATCTCGGGACGAGATTCTTTTGAGTGGGGGTGAGTTTTCACATCCCTAGTTCTAGTATGATCTAGGCTAGCTACTGGTGTGAGCATCATGTTTAAATTTTCAAATGAACTTGAAATGGCGGATGTTCAAACCCTAGCATCAAAAGGAACTAATATAGGTTCAACTAAAATATTTTCAATTAACCTAAAATGGCTTTTAAAAAATGTTCATCATTTTTGGAAAATGGTGGAAACAGCAACCATAGGATTTTGAATTAATTCATATGCCATTTTGAATTGGAGAAAATAAATGCTATAAATATTTTTATTGCTTCAATAATTCTGATATTTTGTGAGGGGCTCTAGAATAACCTACCTAGTCCCTAGAAAAATTATCAGAAGCAACAAAAATTATTTAGTGTCTAAAACTAAATCAAAACTATTGGGGAACGTTGCATGGAAAACAAAAAAATCTACGCACACCCAATATCCATGGAGAGGTATAGCTACAAAAGGGGGAAAGCATCTACATACCCTTGTAGATCGCTAATCGGAAGCGTTTATCAATGCGGTTGATGTAGTCGTACACCTTCACGATCCGTCCCGATCAAGTACCGAACATACGGCACCTCTGCATTCAGCACACGTTCAGCTTGATGACGTCCTCGCCTTCTTGATCCGGCAAGATAGATGAAGTAGTAGATGAGTTCCAGCAGCACGACGGCGTGGTGACGGTGGTGGTGAAGAACAATCTACGCAGGGCTTCGCCAAGCACAACGAAAACTATGATGAAGGATAAACTAGAGGGGGCGGGGTTGCCGGCACACGGCTTGGTGAATCTCGATGTGTTCTGGGTGCTAGCCCTGCCCCTCTATTTATACGTTGAGCCCTAGGATTGTTTCTTGGAGAAAGAGCCTCCTCAAAGTCGGTTTTGGCACGCAAGGCAAGACTCCTTCTTGGACTCCAGGACCATACGCCAGGGTGTAGGATCGAAAGTATGTCTAGAGGGGGGGGGGTGATTAGACTACTTGACCAAATAAAACCTAGCATTTTCCCAATTTTAGTTCTTGGCAGATTTTAGCAACTTAGCACAAACAAGTAATCAACCTACACATGCAATTCTAAGAGTATAGCAGCGGAATGTAAAACAATTGCATATGAAGGTAAAGGGAGGAGTTTGAGGGAGCAAACGCAATGTTGACATGGAGATTTTGGCGTGGGTCCGATAGGTGGTGCTATCGTACATCCACATTGATGGAGACTTCAACCCACGAAGGGTAACGGTTGCGCGAGTCCACAGAGGGCTCCACCCATGAAGGGTCCACAAAGAAGCAACCTTGTCTATCCCACCATGGCCGTCGCCCACGAAGGACTTGCCTCACTAGGGTAGATCTTCAGGAAGTAGGCGATCTCCTTGCCCTTACAAACTCCTTGGTTCAACTCCACAATCTTGCCGGAGGCTCCCAAGTGACACCTAGCCAATCTAGGAGACACCACTCTCCAAGAAGTAGCAATTGGCGTGTTGATGATGAACACCTTGCTTTTTTGCTTCAAATGATAGTCTCCCCAACACTCAACTCTCTCTCATAGTATTGGATTTGGTAGAAAGAGGATTTGAGTGGAAAGCAACTTGGGGAAGGCTAGAGATCAAGATTTATGTGGTTGGAATGGAATATCTTGACCTCAACACAAGTGTAGGTGGTTCTCTCTCAGAAAATGTGTATTGGAAGTGTAGGCATGTTCTGATGGCTCTCTCCATGAATGAAGAGTGGGTGGAGGGGTATTTATAGCCTCCACACAAAATCTAACCGTTGCACACAAATCACCAAACTCGATGGGACCGAATCATGAAACTCGGTCAGACCGATTTAGTTCAAAATGTGAACGTTAGGATTCTCGGTGGGACCGACATGTCAACTCGGTGGGACCGGTTTCGTTAGGGTTAGGGCATAACGTAATCTCGGTGAGACCGATTACA
This sequence comes from Triticum dicoccoides, assembly GCF_002162155.2. Lineage (NCBI taxonomy): Eukaryota > Viridiplantae > Streptophyta > Magnoliopsida > Poales > Poaceae > Triticum > Triticum dicoccoides. The sequence continues at coordinate 333,215,641 of NC_041388.1, forward strand.
CAAACTCGGTGAGACCGATTTTGGTAATGGACTAACAAATAGTTGGTCAGGCAAACTCGTTGGGACCGATTCGCTCATATTGGTTGGACCGTAGTGTTACGAAAGGGAAACATAGAGTTTACACTGCAATCTATGTGGGACCGATCGCTCATCTCGGTTGGACCGAAGTGCTACGAAGGGAAACAGAGAGATTACAATCCCATCTCGATGAGACCGAGATCCCTATCGGTGAGACCGAAAAGACTAGGGTTTCTGGCAGTGGCTATGTCAACTGAACTCGGTGGCGGCTGATAGAAACAATCGGTGGGGCCGAGTTGGATATTTGGTGTGGGACATATGTGTATATGAGAAAGTAGTGGAGGGTTTTGGAGCATATCACTAAGCATTTTGAGCAAGCACCTCATTAAGCAACACCTCATCCCTTCTTAATAGTATTGGCTTTTCCTATAGACTCAATGTGATCTTGGATCACTAAAATAGAGAAATGTAGAGTCTTGTGCTTTGAGCTTGAGTCAATTTTTATCCTTAGCATTTTGAAGGGTCCACTTTCTAATCCATGCCATGCCAACCATTGAGCTTTCCTGAAATATTCATCTCGGGATAGCATTAGCTGAATGAGCTATATGTTGTTAGGAATTACCAAAACCACCCAGGGATAGTTGCACTTTCAATCTCCCCCTTTTTGGTAATTGATGAAAACATATAGATCAAAGCTTCGACAAATAATAAATAGTATTTGAAAAACATCGTCGCTTTGAGAAGTATGTGATAAGCAAGAGCTCCCCCTAAATTTGTGCATTATTTAAAATTTGCTTTCGAATGCAAATGCACAATCGATTAGCAACATGGGTTACTCTTCCATGTCACATACATCTTGGTGGAGCGCTCAAAATGATAGAAATTAAAAGCATGCACTCATCACCAAGCAAGTGAATGATCATATATGAGATATAAAAGATAGTATCATCCAAACAAGCATTAAGGTATCAAATGATCAACCACATGATCATACAAGTACCTCACAAGGACATTAAGGCATCCGATGAAGTAGTTGGAGCTGATGGAGTGGGTGCTGGAGGTGGCACTGGAGCTGCGGCTGCTGGTGCTGACACTGAAGATCGAGTATCTGTCACAGGCACTTCAGCAGACCTTGGACCTCGTGGCACTCGCTTGAAAGCATCAGTAGTAGATTTTCCCTTCCTCTCCTCTGCTTCCTCCTGTAGCTGCTCAACTGCAGTTTGGATCTCAGTTACCTTGACATCCAGATCATAGAACTTCTGCTCTACGATCCTCTCCAAACTCTCCTGGTTCTTAGTCAGGGTGGCCAAGCCCTTCTCACTCCTAAGGGTGGATTGGATCAGATATCCAAGTTGATCTTGTTTGGATTTGAAGAACACTTGAGATGCCTCTTCAACAGTTGGCATCTTTGCAGCTTTCTCTGCCTTTGCCTTCTCTCTCTTCTCATGTGCTTGAGCTGAAGATGGTTCATTTTCATCCATTACCACAGTGTTGTCTTCAAATTCAGGATAGATGGGCAGGTGCTCCTTGTCCAAAAGATATGTGCATGTGCCCATCTTTGAGTTAATGAGATCCTGAATTTGTGGGGCATACCCACAACTTCTCTTCTGGTTAGCAGCAGTCCTCTTGATTGTCTCAACAATCAAATATGTGCAGCAATTTTATAGCATGTCCTCTGATCATCTTGTGATCACCTGACTTGGGTAGCAGTGTGTGCCTCAGAATCCAGTTTATGGTAGGCAGACCAGACAACAGGTAATGGACAGATCCAAATTTATGTGTATCCAAGGTAGCATCTGGGATCTCCTTGTACATGTTGGCCATAGTGTTGTGGTCTTTCTTCGTCTCTGGATAAACATCCAAGTCATCTTCATGTTCCTCAGGAGCATTTATAAGCTTGGCCCACTCATTAACTATGGATTGGTACATAGTACCCTCAGACATCCATACAATCTTCCCATCTAGATAGAAATGGGCAGTGGAGTAGAACTGCATGATCAGCTCATCATTCCACTTGGTGAGCTTTTGTGCAACGAATTCATCAACTCCACATGCCTTAAAACTGTCATACACTCTAGGATAGTGATCTTCATTCTTCTGGATGTACTCCCAGTCTACCCATTTCATGTCACACACAATGGACTTCTTGTCAAGCAATACTGTCTCATAGAAGTCATGTTGTTCCTTAGTGTGAAACATGTAGTCCACATCAGTTCTTCTCCTGATAGCATATGGATCAGACTCTCTCCATATTCTCAATCCTGCATCCTTCCTAATTTTCATGTTTTCTGCAACTGGATGTGCATCATTGTGGTCAGGGATCTTGGGTTTCAGCTTCCTTAGCACTTGAGTTTCATCTTCTTCAGCAGCTTCAGGCACTGGGGCCTTGTTCTTTTCCTCAGCAGAAATTTTTCTAGCGCTTCTCTTCGGCTTCTGAGCTGGAGTAGCTGCCTTGGGAGCAGATTTGGGCTTAGATGGAGCAGCCCCTGATCTGATTGCATCTCCCATGAGCTTTTGAGCTTTGGGTTCTGGTGCAGCATCCTCTTCCTCTTCATCATCTCTCATAATTGATGATCTGCCAAGCACTCTAGCAGTGGTCTTCTTCACCCTTTCCTTCCTTTTCTTGCCTTCTCCAACTGCCTCTTCAGATGGCTTGGAGGTTTCAACACTGGATGCTCTGGCCTTAGACATGGGGACACTCTTTGCTGGTGCCTTCTTATGCATCCCTGGCTTGACTATAGCAGCTGAGCCATACTCCTTTTTCAGCACCATTTTCTTGGAGCCGACTTCTTCCTCAATAGCCACATAATCCTCATCCTCTGAATATGAGGTCTTCTTCTTTCTTGTTCTGGTGGCTGCCTTTGGCAATTTACTTGGTGTGCTCCTGCTGCCATCATCACATGAACTGGAGGGACTAGTGCCCTCACTCAGTTGAACCTGCTCCTCATACTTGTTTTGGCTATCACTTTGGTCAGACATCATGCAGGCAAACTGTCAGCAGACCCCTAGTGAATAGATTATAGATGAGGTAGAGTAGATGAGCATCACAAAGTACATGAGTTTTGCAAAATAATTGACTCAAAAATTTAGATTTAGTTCTTCACAGAAAGCATTTCGGATCTACCGATTTGTAAACTCGATGATACCGAAGTAGTTTTTGGAAGCTAAACTAGTGAACTCGGTCAGTCCGAGTCACAGTTCGGTGGCACCGAGACTGCTAGGGTTTCACAGATAATTGAACTCGGTCACACCGATTTGCAATTTTCGGGCAGACCAAAAACGCGTGTGCTCTAGCCTAAGCCAAAATCGATGAGACCGATTTCTACAACTCGGTCGGTCCGAGATGAATTCGGCGGAGATCTAACCCTAAATTTTCAAATCAAAACTAATCTACGAGATGTTTCGCTGGACAGGATGATTTCATTCGTGGCTAGAATCATGGCAAAGCAATGTGCTAAGAATCGGAGTTAAGGATTAGCACAATGATCAAGTTCATACCCTAGTTCGGTGACGAACTTGCTACGGCGGCAACGGCGGTGAAGATTTCCACTGACGGCGACGGAGACCAGCGGCGGGAGGTCGCTGGCAACGAGAGGACGATCCGGAGACCCGAGGAGGCAGAGTAGGTAATGCGCGGGCGTGGAGGTTCGGAAAAAATTCCAAAATTTTGGCCCGTCGGTATATATAACCTGACCCTGTCGGTGTGACCGAGTGGAACGACTCGGTGGCATCGAGATGCAAAACTGTAGGTAGTTACTACAACTCGGTGTGACCGAAAGGTTCTAATCAGTTGCACCGAGATTGAAAACCCCTAGAGAAACTTAGTGACTCGGTAGGACCGAAAAGGATGAATCGGTCAGACCAAGATGAACAAAGAGGTTTTGGAGGTTTAAGTCTATGACGAATCGGGAACTCCGAGTGCTCCTCACACAAAGTGGTTCGAATCTGACTTGATCAAACTTTGTGATGTAGCATGAATAGAGTTTGAGACGACAAAAGCATAGATAGCTAGAGGGAGTTCTTAGGCATTCTTGTCCATCCATTTGGCAATAGAGAAAGAGACAAACAATCAAAACAACAAATGAATGTCCTCGAATGAGTAAAATATGCAGCCAACATGCTCACGCAATAAAATGGCAAATGAAATATGTGACAAAGCATGCACAAACACTCTAGCATCTATCAAGCAATTTGGCGATGACTAGGTCATCTATATATGAGTATATTGACTTAGGAGTCAAATGAGAACATTTGATCATAGGTCATACTCATCGTTTAAGCACAAGTGGGGTTACCACTTTTACATAAAGCATTGTTGTGTTCACACCATTAGAGTTGCTTTAGCTCAATTGGTTAGAGTAAAGCTCTCCCCTAGATGTGATATCTCCCTAAGAGGGATGAACTAACCTTGGGTTTTGTCGATGATGACTTCATGTAAGTTTTGAAGATGTAGATGCTCAAAGTTGATGTAGATCATTTGGAGCAATCCTTTGGAGTGAGTTGCACTTTCAATACCTACACGGGTTAGTCCCACGAGGAACAAACAAGGATATCCATAGACATAGAGTGATGCATACACAAGATGATGTCCATGAAAGCATTAGGTTACCTTGTCCCTTATCTTACCAACAAGAGGGTTTGTGACTCCCTGAACTAGTGCAAGATATGGAAGTTGTTTGCACTTGTCCTCGCGAAAATGATAAGAGTGAAGTAAGTTGGCGGAGTCACCCTCAAGAGCTCTGTAGTTCTTCTTCTTCTAGATCCAGACCATCTTGATGGGAACCCTTGGAGTTGTAGTTGTACTTGATGAAGTAGAACTTGATGTGGTCTTGGGAACCCAGTTGACCAAGGCCTTGGGTGCTTCTTCAAATGCATCAATCTCCTCTTGAAGCTTGTCCTTGCCTTTTTGCTTGTGGTCTTGTGGTGGAAGATCATCTTGAGCTTGTGTCCCTTTGAAAGAAGTAGGATCATACTTCTCTTGTTGAGGAACAAACTTTGTCTTGGGGTATTGATCTTCTTCCCACTCAACTCCATTGGCATTGAACTTTCGTTCAAAACCAACACCTTGATTCTTCCGGTGTCTTCCTTGCTTGCGTACAATTTCCTCAAATTTCTTACTCCCGGCAAGGCTCTTGTAAACACCTTTCTCTATAATTCCCTTCAATAAGCTATTTTCTTTCTCAAGTGTAACTTGGCTAAGAGAATCATTAATGGAATCAAGAGAACTACTAGAAGCAACAATGTTGGATTTAGCATGATTATTGTTACTACTAGATGAAGAATCGTTCTTGCTCTTGTTGCTAGATTTAACTTGTGGCATGTAAGTAGACAAGAGTAAACACTTGGCAATGTAAGAAGAACTTTTCTTATGAAGATCATCATTGATTGCCTTTAAAAACTCATGCTCTTGCTCAAGGTTGAGCTTTTCAAAGCGTAGCTTATCATGAGTCTTTAAAAGTTCTCGATGATTTTCCAAGGTAGTTTCATGAGCTAACTTAAGAGCATTTAGTTCTTTAGTTAGACCCTCAATCTCCTTCTTATCATCATCATTTTTTTATCTTGATTAGCATGATTAATTGACGTTTCATCATAGTTTTCATCACTAGAGTTGTCAACAAGTAAATCATCATCACCTAGCAAATCATCTTCATCACTATTGAAATCAACACACTCGGGATGTGTTACCTTTTGACCTCTAGCCATGAAGCACCTTCCAATTCCTTCATTTGGTGAGTCAAATATGTCGTAGGAGTTGGTTGACACAAGTGCTAGACCGGCAACACCTTCATCTTGAGTATATTCGGAGTCGGAGTGATAACTTCTTTCAGAGTGATTGTCGGAGTCGGAGCTGGATACCAACTCACAAACATGAGCTTGATGTCTTCTTTTTGTGTAGCTCCTTGATGACTTTCCTTTCCTTTTCGAATCCTTGCTTCTCCGAGAGGGTTTTCGTTCATAACGATCATCTCTACTCCTCCTTTCTCCTGGTGGTGATTCTTCTCTTCTACTTCTTCTTTTGGGAGAATCTTCTCTTGTTTTGTAGGGAGCCGTACACTCATTGGAGTAGTGTCCAGGTCTTCCACAATTGTAGCAATTATGCTCATGACTAGAAGATCTTTTGTCATTGTAGGACCTTGACTTGGAACTTCTTTCTTTGCTTCTACTCTTGTAGAACTTGTTGAAGTTCTTTACCATTAGGCTCAATTCTTCATTGAAGGTTTGTTTCTCGCTTGATGATGTGGGAGCATCACGTGAGGCTTTGTAAGAACCACTTGACTTGTTGTGAAGCTCTTCCTTATCCTTGAGTGACATCTCACGAGCAACAATTATTCTAATGACTTCTGTTGGCTTGAGATCTTTGTAATTGGGCATCATTTGGATCAATGTGCACACGGTATCATATTTTCCATCCAAGGCTCTTAGGATCTTCTTGATGATGAACTTGTCGGTCATCTCTTCACTTCCTAAGCCGGCAATCTCATTTGTGATGAGAGCAAGCCTAGAACACATTTCAGCGAGACCTTCACCATCCTTCATTTTGAACTTGTCAAGTTGACTTTGAAGCACATCCAATTTGGATTCCTTGACATAGTCGGTACCTTCGTGCATATCAATCATAGTATCCCAAATTTCCTTTGCATTCTCAAGACGGCTGATTTTGTTGAATTCTTTGGGGCACAATCCATTGAAGAGAATATCACAAGCTTGAGCATTGTACTGTAGCATCTTCAACTCTTCCGCGGTAGCTTCACGGTTTGGTTCTCTCCCATCAAAGAATTCACCTTGCAAGCCAACACACACAATAGCCCAAATGGCGGGGTTATGTCCAAGAATATGCATTTTCATCTTATGCATCCAACTAGCAAAATTTGTACGATCAAAGTAAGGACCTCTATGGTGGTACTTTCCCATGCTAGACGCCATACTCTCCTAGGTTGTGAAACCAAGGCTATGACCATCAAAAGTTATGGAAATCAAAGCAAATGGAAACCTGGCTCTGATACCACTTGTAGGATCGAAAGTATGTCTAGAGGGGGGTGATTAGACTACTTGACCAAATAAAAATCTAGCCTTTTTCCAATTTTAGTTCTTGGCGGATTTTAGCAACTTAGCACAAACAAGTAATCAACCTACAGATGCAATTCTAAGATTATAGCAGCACAATGTAAAACAATTGCATATGAAGGTAAAGGGAGGAGTTTGAGGGAGCAAACGCAATGTTGACACAGAGATTTTGGCGTGGTTCCGATAGGTGGTGCTATCATACATCCACGTTGATGGAGACTTCAACCCACGAAGGGTAGCGGTTGCGCGAGTCCACGAAGGGCTCCACCCACGAAGGGTCCACGAAGAAGCAACCTTGTCTATCCCACCATGGCTGTCGCCCACGAAGGACTTGCCTCACTAGGGTAGATCTTCACTAAGTAGGCGATCTCCTTGCCCTTAAAAACTCCTTGGTTCAACTCCACAATCTTGTCGAAGGCTCCCAAGTGACACCTAGCCAATCTAGGAGACACCACTCTCCAAGAAGTAACAAATGGTGTGTTGATGATGAACTTCTTGCTTTAGTGCTTCAAATGATAGTCTCCCCAACACTCAACTCTCTCTCATAGGATTGGATTTGGTAGAAAGAGGATTTGAGTGGAAAGCAACTTGGGTAAGGGCTAGAGATCTAGAATTATGTGGTTGGAATGGAATATCTTGACCTCAACACAAGTGTAGGTGGTTCTCTCTCAGAAAATGTGTATTGGAAGTGTAGGCATGTTCTGATGGCTCTCTCCATGAATGAAGAGTGGGTGGAGGGGTATTTATAGCCTCCACACAAAATCTAACCGTTGCACACAAATCACCAAACTCGATGGGACCGAATCATGAAACTCGGTCAGACCGATTTAGTTCAAAATGTGAACGTTAGGATTCTCGGTGGGACCGACATGTCAACTCGGTGGGACCGGTCTCGTTAGGGTTAGGGCATAATGTAATCTCGGTGAGACCGATTACACAAACTCGGTGAGACCGATTTTGGTAATGGACTAACAAATAGTTGGTCAGGCAAACTCGGTGGGACGGATTCGCTCATCTCGGTTGGTCCGAAGTGTTACGAAAGGGAAACAGAGAGTTTACATTGCAATCTTGGTGGGACCGATCGCTCCTCGGTTGAACCAAAGTGTTACTAAGGGAAACAGAGAGATTAAAATCCCATCTCGGTGAGACCGAGATCCCTATCGGTGAGACCGAAAAGACTAGGGTTTCTGGCAGTGGCTATGTCAACTGAACTCGGTGGCGCCGGATAGAAAGAATTGGTGGGGCCGAGTTGGATATTTGGTGTGGGACATAGGGGGATATGAGAAAGTAGTGGAGGGTTTTGGAGCATATCACTAAGCATTTTGAGCAAGTACATCATTAAGCAACACCTCATCCCTTCTTAATAGTACTGGCTTTTCCTATAGACTCAATGTGATCTTGGATCACTAAAATAGAAAAATGTAGAGTCTTGTGCTTTGAGCTTGAGCCAATCTTTTATCCTTAGCATTTTTAAGGGTCCACTTTCTAATCCATGCCATGCCAACCATTGAGCTTTCCTGAAATATTCATCTTGGAATAGCATTAGCTCAATGAGCTATATGTTGTTAGCAATTACCAAAACCACCCGGGGATAGTTGCACTTTCATAGGGTCCCTGGCGTCCGGCCCCTGGCCTTTGCAAAACTTCCTTTTGCACCTTCCTAAAGCCCCGTGGGCTTTACCCCTTGGCCCAAATAAAGTGTTCTCACACCAGAACATTTCGGGAAACATCTAAAACCGCTCCCGGTGAATTCCGGAACCCTTCCAGAGACCAAACACTATTATCCCATATATCAATCTTTACCTCTGGACCATTCCGGAGCTCCTCGTCATGTCCGTGATCTCATCTGGGACATTGTCGCGGGAAACCACGGCCACCTATGGGACCAGAGGGCCCCTTGCTGGTTCGGCAGGGGGACGTCACGTTGGACAAAGAGCAGACAAGCGTGGGGCAGCACGACAGAGATCACATAGGGAATTTTACCCAGGTTCGGACCACCGCGAGGTGTAAAACCCTACTCCTGCTTTGGTGGATTGATGGTGGAAAGGTGGTGGTGGAGCGCAATACACTTGCCCGGCAGGGGTTGCCCTTAGGGCGGCAATGGCTACACGCATATGAGGGCGTGAGTTATCCAACCTTCTAACCCTGTCTACGGTTGCGATGGGCCTCCTTTTATAGATCAAGGGGTTACCACAATGGCAAAGTAGTCATTATGCACTAATAAGATAGCAAACAATGCTATCATACCTAACTCTGCGGGTTGACAGGGGTGCACTAAATGCACTGCTCAACTCACATCATTGGTTTCCCGGCAAGGCTTGCCGGGCCATCTTGCCAGCTCCATGCCTGCTTGATTGACACATCGCAGGATGGGTGTCATCTATGGGCTTTTCCTGTAGATAGAGGCTGCCATGTGGCGAATGGCTGCCACCTAGTCACCCAGCGGCTTGACACCGTATTGATCGACGACTGGGTCGTGCTGGAGTGGTTGGTGAGGTGGTCTCGTCTTCGTGAGTCCCAGCAGGCCTTGCCGGGGTACCTTGGTTGTCTCCTTCTGTGTGTGGACTCGCCCTTTGCCGGCTCACCTACCCGGCAAAGGAGGCATTCTTCTGATGGTGTCTTGCTTCTCTGGCTCGACCCTGGTCTTTCTGGTCTCTATGTTGGTCCTCCGAATCTCTTGGTTTCTTGTGTTCTGGCTTGTCCTTGACTTGTCCATGCACGGGTCAGGGGAAAATACATAACCCCATATATTTTTCCCAACAGACATCGAACAACACTAGGTCACCAACATATATACATAACTCATATAATACTATATCGTCAACGAACGTTAAGCATGCGGACCCTACGGGTTCGAGAATGATGTAGACATGACTGAGATGCTTCTTTGTTCAATAACCAATAGTGGGACCTGGATGCCCATATTGGTTCCTAGATATTCTACGAAGATCTTTATCGGTGGAACCTTTATGACAACATACGTAGTTCCCTTTGTCTGTCGGTACGTCTCTTGCCCGAGATTCGATTGTTGGTATCTCCATACCTAGTTCAATCTCATTACCGTCAAGTCTCTTTACTTGTTCCGTAATACATGATCTCGTAACTAACTTCTTAGTCACTTTGCTTGCAAGCTTCTTGGGATGTTGTATTACTGAGAGGGCCTAGAGATACCTATCCGTCACATGGAGTGTCAAATCCTAATCTCGATCCATGTCAACCCAATAGACACATTCGAAGATACTTGTAGAGCATCTTTATGATCACCCAGTTACGTTGTGATGTTTGATAGCACACAAGGTATTGCTCTGGTATCTGGGAGTTGCATGATCTCATGGTCGAAGGAATACGTATTTGACATTAAGAAAGCAGTAGCAATAAACCGAATGATCATATGCTAAGCTATCAGATGGGTCTTGTCCATCACATCATTCTATGAACGATGTGATCCTGTTATCAAGTGACAACTCATGTCTATGGTTAGTAAACATTAACCATCTTTTGATGAACAAGCTAGTCTAGCAGAGGCATACGAGGGACAGGGTATTTGTTTATGTATCCACACATGCATTTAAGTTTCTGGTCAATACAATTATAGCATGAATAATAAACCTTTATCATGATTAAGGAAATATAATAATAACCATTTATTATTGCCTCTAGGGCATATTTCCATCATTCTCCCACTTGCACTAGAGTCAACAATCTAGTTCACATCGCCATGAGCTTCCTCTCTAGTTGCTGTAGGCATCATGTGAACTGTTTTCTCTGATGTACTACTTTCCAATTCGAGAGAAGGTACAACTACCTCATCGGGTTCTACTTTCCTCCCACTAACTTCTTTCGAGAGAAATTCCTTCTCTAGAAATGGCCCATTCTTAGCAACAAAGATCTTGCCTTCGCATCTCTGGTAGAACGTGTACCTAATAGTTTCTTTAGGGTATCCTATGAAGATGCACTTCTCTGATTTGGGTTTGGGCTTATCAGGTTTTAGCCTTTTGACATAAGCGTCGCATCCCCAAACTTTAAGAAATGAGAGCGTAGGTTTCTTGCCAAACCATAGTTCATACTGTGTCGTCTCAACGGATTTAGATGGTGCCCTATTTAACTTGAATGCGGCTGTCTCTAATGCATAACCCCAAAATGATAAAGGCAAATCGATAAGAGACATCATAGAACGCACCATATCTACTAAAGTACGGTTATGACGTTTGGACACACCATTACGATGTGGTGTTCCAGGTGGCGTGAGTTGTGAAACAATTCCACAATGTTTTAAATGAAGGCCAAACTCGTAACTCAAATATTCGCCTCTGCGATGTAGAAACTATACTTTCTTGTTACAATGATTCCCCACTTCACTCTGAAATTCTTTGAACTTTCAAATGTTTCAGACCTGTGTTTCATTAAGTAGATATACCCATACTGATAACCCACAAGTATAGGGGATCGAAACAATTTTCGAGGGTAGAGTATTCAACCCAAATTTATTGATTCGACACAAGGGGAGCCAAATAATATTCACAAGTATTAGCAGTTGAGTTGTCAATTCAACCACACCTGAAAGACTTAATATCTGTAGCAAAGTTTTTAGTAGCAAAGTAGTATGGAAGTAACGGTAATGGCGACAATAGTAACAGTAGTAGTTTTGTAGTGATTGTAATAGTAGTAGCAACAAAAGTAATTTAGCAAAGATCAATATGTGAAAAGCTCGTAGGCAATGGATCGGTAATGATAATTGCGTCATATGATATTCATCATGTAGCAGTCATAACCTAGGGTGACACAAAATTGTCCAATTCATCAATATAATGTAGGCATGTATCCGTATATAGTCATATGTGCTCATGGAAAAGAACTTGCATGACATCTTTTATCCTACCCTCCCGTGGAAGTGGTGTCCTAGTGGAAACTAAGGGATATTAAGGCCTCCTTTTAATATAGAACCGTACCAAAGTATTAGCACTTAGTGAATACATGAACTCCACAAACTACGGTAATCACCGGAAAGAATCCCAATTATTGTCACCTTGTGGTATGCGGATCATAACTCGTAATAGGTGTCTACAACTTGCAAGATAGGATCAAGAACACAAATATATTCATGAAAACATAATATTTTCAGATATGAAATCATGGTAGTAGGGCCCTAGTAACAAGCATTAAGCATAGCAAAGTCATAGCAACATCAATCTCAGAACATAGTGGATACTAGGGATCAAACCCTAAAAAAACTAACTTGATTACATGATAAATCTCATCCAACCCATCACCGTCCAGCAAGCCTACAATGGAATTACACACGCATGGTGGTGATCATTATGAAATTGGTGATGGAGGAAGGTTGGTGATGATGATGTCGAAGAATCCCCCTGTTCGAAGCCCCAAGCGGACTCCAGATCAGCCCTCCCAATGAAGAACAGGAGGCGGTGGCGGCTTCGTATCGTAAAACGCGATAAATCATTCTCTCTGAATTTTTTTGTCCGTGGATAGGTGCTTATAGTGTTGGAATTAGGGTCAGAGGAGCTCCAAGGGGTCCACAAGCCTGCAGGGCATGCCCTAGAGGGGTGGGCGCGCCCCAGGGCTAGTGGCCTCTGGGTGCCCCCCTCTGGTTGATTCTTGCGCCCGTATTTTTTATATATTCCAAAAATATTCTCCATAAATTTTCAGGTCAATCCAAGAATTTTTATTTCTGCACAAAAATAACACCATGGCAATTGTGCTGAAAATAGTGTCAGTCCGGGTTAGTTCCATTCAAATCATGCAAGTTAGAGTCCAAAACAAGGGAAAAGAGTTTGGAAAAGTAGATACGATGGAGACGTATCAACTCCCCCAAGCTTAACCCATTGCTTGTCCTCAAGCAATTCAGTTGATAAACTGAAAGTGACAAAGAAAAACTTTTACAAACTCTGTTTGATCTTGTTGTTGCAAATATGTATAGCCGGTATTCATGTTTTCAGCAAAGATTATGAACTAACCATATTCACAATAACATTTATGTCTCACATTTACTCATATCAATGGCATAATCAACTAGCGAGCAATAATAATAAATCTCATATGACAACACTTTTTCAAAACAATCATGATATGATATGACAAAATGGTATTTGGCTAGCCCTTTCTGAGACCGCAAAACATAAATGCAGAGCATCCCTGAAGATCAAGGACTGACTAGACATTATAATTCATGGCAAAAGAGATCAAGTCACACTCATACTCATATTACAGGCGGTTCCCGAATAGAATGGTAAAGTTTTTACTCCCCCTCCCCCTCCACCAACAATCACACTCCACGGCTAACCAAATCCACGGGCACCGTCCATACGAATGACAGTCCTGGGCGAGTTTTGTTTGATATTTATACTTTGATTTGATTTAGAGCATGGAACGGGGCATCCCGAATACCTGCCACTTTCTTGTGAATGACAAGTGAATAAACACTCATCGCGAGAATAACCTACCTAGCATGGAAGATACTAACAGCTCCTAGTTGCTACATGAGTGATTTGGGCATACAAAATAGGTTATTACTTGAAGGTTTAGAGTTTGGCGCATGCAAATTTACTTTGGAACGGCAGGTAAATACCGCATATAGGTAGGTATGGTACACTCATATGGAACAACTTTGGGTTTAAGGGAGTGTATGTGTCGGTGTCAAAATCGGCGGATCTCGGGTAGGGGGTCCCGAACTGTGCGTCTAAGGCGGATGGTAACAGGAGGCAGGGGACACGATGTTTTACCCAGGTTCGGGCCCTCTTGATGGAGGTAAAACCCTACGTCCTGCTTGATTAATATTGATGATATGGGTAGTACAAGAGTAGATCTACCACGAGAATAGAGAGGCTACACCCTAGAAGCTAGCCTATGGTATGATTGTATGTTGTCCTACGGACTAAAACCCTCCGGTTTATATAGACACCGAAGAGGGTTAGGGTTACACAAGGTCGGTTACAAAGGAGGAGATACACATATCCGTATTACCTAGCTTGCCTTCCACGCCAAGTAAAGTCTCATCCGGACACGAGATGAAGTCTTCAATCTTGTATCTTCATAGTCTAACACTCCGGCCAATGGATATAGTCCGGCTGCCTGGAGACCCCCTAATCCAGGACTCCCTCGGTAGCCCCTGAACCAGACTTTCAATGACAATGTGTCCGGCACGCAGTATTGTTTTCGGCATTGCAAGGCGGGTTCCTCCTTTGAATACACCACGGAAGAATTTGAATACAAGGATAGTGTCGGACCCTGCAAAATAAGTTCCACATACCACCACAGAGAGAATAATATTTCCACAAATCCAATTTGCTGACTTATTTTGGCAACACGACATTATGTCACGGCCCGGTGATTATTCGAACCGTTTCCTTTAACTAGCCCCGCACATAACGTGAGGCAGTTTTTCGACACGTCTCATCAAAGCAGAGATTGTGTCCCCTTATCATGAGATTCTCATCAATACGGGTGTGGGTAACCCAACCGCGCCATCTATTACGGCGCTTGGGGGATAAGCAAGTTTTACCATGCTAGTGGGGATGCATAGTTTCATCCGCCCATATAAAGGGATAATGATTTACCTTTTCATCCAGGCCCTCTTCCTCCTTTGCTCATCCATTTTCGCACACTTGAGCTCCAGCGCCCAAGTCCGCATTTCCCACCTCAACCCTCTACAACCATGTCCGGAGCGGGAGGCAGGTGGATAGTCTCCTCCGTCATGGAGGGACACATCAAGAAGCTGAGGAGAGCCGGATACCTGCCCGACGACATCGCGCACCGGCTCCCAGAAGAGGGGCAGCTCATCCCCACCCCCAGGCCCCATGAGAGGGTAGTGTTCCTTACCCATTTCCTCCGTGGACTGGGATTCCCTCTCCACCCATTTGTCTGGGGGCTCATGTTCTACTACGGCCTGGATTTCCACGATCTGGCCCTGAACTTCATCCTCAACATCTCGGTGTTTATCGTCGTGTGCGAGGCCTTCCTCCGCATCAAGCCCCACTTCGGCTTATGGCTGAAGACTTTCAATGTCAAGCCGAAGGTAGTGAGCGGCCGCCAGGCGGAGTGCGGAGGCGCCATGGTGGGAAAGATGCCCAACGTCACATGGCTCGAGGGCTCCTTCGTGGACACCATAAAGGGGTGGCAATCAGGGTGGTTCTACATCACCGAGCCACATGACCCTAAATGGGCAGCGGCCCCCGAGTTCTGATCTGGCATCCCCACGCGGCTCACCTCCTGGCAAGAGAAGGGCCTGTCCTGGGGTAGTTCGGGAGAGCTGACCGGACTCCAAACATGTATTCAAAACATGGTGAACAAGAAGCTCAAACTTGTCAACGTAGTCCAGGTCATGCTCATCCGTCGGATCCTCCTGTGCCAACAACAGGCTTTCAACTTGTGGGAGTTCGACCCGGCCCGGCACCAAACTCTGAAAAGGCTCTTCGACACAACTCATGAGGATGCCTGGTGGGTGCTATTCAAGGGCGCCGAGGTTCCACCTCCCACTACTGATGTAGCGACCCGACCTCAGATGGTCAAGTCTTTGTGCTTCAGTGTCATCCGTGGATCGGTAATGCTGACACACATAGTACTCGAAGGATTTATAACAGAGTAGCAATCACACACTATTACATCGAATGTCTCCAAAGAGAGCTTATTACAATAATATGGCTTAAGACCATCTAAAGCGATAACAGCGGAAGGCTTGGAAGATAAGGTGAGTCCATCAACTCCAACGGCATAGCTGAGCTGCACGGCAACGACCTAACGAACCTTACTCCTCGTCTGAAAAGTCTGCAACATAATATGTTGCAGCCCGAAAATGGGACAACACATGGAATATGCTGGCAAAGTAACACAGTAGAGCAGAAACAGAATAATGCTATCACTACATGCATATATGGCTGGTGGAAAGCTCTATGGTTATAGTTTTTGCGAAAAGCCAATATTTCCCTACAACAAAGGAATATATTTTTTGTTTATTTAACTATCATGGTGGTTGAAACATCATTGAGAAGGTACCCCCAACTCAATCCCAATTAAAGTGATTAACAACCCAACAGTATTAATTAAACATGGTGAGATACATGTGATAACCCAAGTACTAGATACTCAATAATTGTCCATAACCGTGGACATGGCTAATCGTGATTAGATTGTACACTCTGCAGAGGTTTGCGCACTTTTCCCCACAAGACTCGATCGCCTCCATTGGATTTCTCGCACTACATGGTGTTTGAGAAATGGATGACCGAGACACAGTCTTTCAGAAACGTTAAATCTCTACTCCGGGTAGACCATACCAAACCTACAAAACCCACTACCTGCTGATCTACCTCTTCAAGAGCTTCACGTAACTTACTCAACTATGCTAGAGCCCATAATAGCTTGTGGCTGCACACGGAAGTTTCTAGCATGAATCATCTCAGTTCCCTTTGAGCCTGGGTGGCGGTCCATAGGAAGATCACACGGGTACCCCGGGATTTCCAAAAAAAATACAGACAACACTGGGTTCCCCAGGTGCCTCAATCCACCTAGTTGTTTGATTAAGTTTCCACCTTAAGTTGAACCATTAATTAACAATCTCACATCTGTCATGAATTTCACTCAAACCCAAACCACGTCTATGAGCATATCATAGCAATATAAGCAATACGTAGGAGTAACTCCCAAGGGTTTGAATATAATAGGGCAATAGGTTCTACCTCAGCAACTACTTCCCATCCCACAAGTTAATGACATCCTAATCATGCAATGTTTGAGGATTGGAACTAATGCATAAAACTGGGTCATAATGGGATATGATCAAAGTGTTACTTGCCTTGCTGACGATCCACGAATCCTAGAGACTCGTAGTAACACGCTTCGCACTCCGGGAATTCTACCGCAAGCAACGATGCACAAGCAAAACTCAAATAAGAGAGGTTAACCAGAAAGTTCAACTTAAGAACTCCAGTACGCAAAAAGAGTCAAATCAAACGAAGCAACGAAAGTCAAACGACGAAAGAAAACCACTTCGTCTACTAATCTGAACTTAAGTCAAATTTTACAGTAACAAAAACTTGTTTGAGTTGATTAACCGGAAAGAGGGTTTCGAGACGAAACTCCAGGCGCTTGAATCGCCTGATTCCGATAAACGAGCGAAAAGATAAACAGAAATTAAGATCGGATCAGAAATCGCGATCAGAAAAATCGCGGAATAAATCCGAGAAAAAGAAAAACGACGAACAGATTAACGAACGAACGTTCGTTATCTTGATCTAAACGAAGAACGCGTTCGTTAAAACGAACGAACGAGCGAACACTCGCTAAAAAAATAAACCGGAGAAAAAAACCGATCTATTAAAAAAACGAAAACTAGGGTTTTGAAAAAAAACCGAACATTTTTTTAGAAAAACCGGCGGTTGGAACCGGTGGCTACCTCCGGCGAGGGGCTCCGGCGAGGGCTTGGGCGGCGGGGCGGCGGCTCGAGGGGTGGCGGCGGCGCGGGCGGCGGGCGTCGGTGGCGTGGGGC
>NC_041388.1:333233983-333272297 GCF_002162155.2 Triticum dicoccoides
GGCGTGGGGCTCGCGGCGCGGCTCGGGGCGGGGTGCGGGAGGCGGCGATGGTGGCGGTGGGGCTCGGGCGGCGCGTATATAAAGGGGGCGGGGTGGGGCGGCTTGGAGGAGCGGGCAAGGCGGCGGCGACGGAGTCCAGCTCGGACTCATCGTCCGAGTCGGTGGCGGCGCACGCGCGCGCGCAGGAGGCGGCGGCAACGGCCTGGCGCGGCTGGGCCTTAGGCCCAGTCGGCGCGGGAACCCTTTTTTTTAAACTTCGCCGACCGAAATAAAATCCTAAAAAAACCTAAAATTCCAAAACAAATTTTCACCGTCTAAATAAAATATTTAGGACGAGTTGAACATTTTCTTGGCCGTAAAATGCAATTTTGAAAACGTGCAATTTTTCTAATGCAAATAAAATCCAAATAAAACCAAATAAAATCCAATAAATGATTTCAATATTTTCCTCCAATATTTCAATTATTTTGGAGAAGTCCTATTATCTCCACTCATTTGATTTAATATGAAATATTTTTCGGAGAGAAAAATTATAAAAAAACAAAATCCTCGTTTCATTATTTGATAAAAATCAAATATGAAAACCGGAAAATCCCCAACTCTCTCTCTGTGGGTACTTGAGTTGCTTAGGATTTCGAGGATTGCGGAATGGAAATGCAACAAATCATGATATGCATGGATGATCTATGTATAACATTCCAAATTGAAAATTTGGGATGTTACAACTGAGGATTGCGGATTCAGCGTGAAGCGCCAAGCCAGCGCGGTAAGTTGTTTTACCTCTTACAGGGTACTTGTTTTTCATAGTTTGACTCTATGCGGGATCTAAGCTCCAGTACCTTTGACAAGATTGGCAGGAGACGGCCGGGCAGATCGACTGTCCGGCTCCTTTTCTCGAAGGCCCAACAGACGCTCTCCTGGCGAAGATGCTGACTCTGGCTCCTTACAAGGTGCCGGAGAAGACCAAGAAGGCCAAGGGAACCCGAAAGAGTTCCCGACGACCGGGAGTATCGGACTCATCGTCCGAAAACTCTGTGACGCACTCCCCCCCCCCTCCGAAGACGAGGAGGAAGATGAATATGCTCCCCCTCCAGTCGGGGGAGACAAGAAAAGGAAGGCCGCCCCAACTGGGGAGGCCAAAGGGTCCAAGAAGGGAAGGACTCTCCTTCCGGACAGTTCTACCACCGTCGCCGACGGCGAAGACGAGTGGCTGCCTAGGGCCAAGCCCCTGGGGAAGTCGTAAGTATTCAGATACCAGAGTAACTCATAGCATTCCTTTGTCGCACTGCTTCACCTAACGCCGAATATGATTATGCAGGCCGCCACGAGCCCGTATCGATGTATCGTCGGACGGCTCCCTAGGCTTGTCGTCTATGGATAGCGATCCAATTCCGACCACCACCTCCCCTCACCCTGCGGATGATGCCGAGGTATCGTCTCAAGAGGCACTGGGTCGAGGGGAGACAGTCCCGGAGGCACCTCAAGGCGGCCTTCCGGACTCCGGGAGCAGAGGGGACAAGGCCCCTGAGGGCTCCGAGTTCGGCCCTCAGCCGAACACCACGCCGGAACCTCCAGTGGTTCTGGACTCGGGCAGGTGGCCTCCTTCCAAGAGGGGCAAGACGCCTGTGCTAGTGACCTCTGTCCATCCAGAGGCACTGGACAATCTGCTGGGAGCGCTTCGCAGCGCTTCCATCGATGAAGAGCACCGCAATATTATGAGTGCGGTGATCGAGAAGGTTCAGTCCGCCAAAAGCGGACTGACTGAAGCCTGTGCCAGCCTTCTAACAGGCTTTGAGGTGAGTATTTAAAATATAGGAAAAATATTACCGCATAGACAGTAGCCCATGATGCTCTGTTCAGTGTTCACAAACAAAAGCCGAACAGAGGATCAAACAATATCGTAGGAGTCTAATATAAGTATGTCAATATGCATATGCAGGCTTCGCCGCTGGCATCTGCTGCACTGACTGCGGAGGTCGATGTACTGAAGCAGGACCTTAAAGGATCCAAGGACGAGCTCGGCCTTGCCAAGAGGCAGCTCGAGGAGAACAAAGGTAAGTAATACCTAGTCTATGGATATGTATAAAAAGGATGTGATTGCAAAATGATAGGATCATCATGAATTTGCCAGGGGCCACGGCCGAAGTGGCGACCCTAAAGCAAGTGTTGTCCGAGGCCGAAAACAAAGTGGCCAAGGAGCGCACCGAGCGAGAAAAGCAAGAGGCGCGGGTGGGCGAGGTGCAACAAGAGCTCCAAGCTCGCATGACGAAGCACGAGGCGTTGGAGCTTCACTCGAAGACGCGGGAGTCTGCGCTTGCCGCGGCCCTTGAGAGTGCGAAGAATGCCAAGGCCGAAGCCCAAAGGGCCCTCCAGGAGATTGAGGCGATGAAGAAGATAGCTGCGGGTAAGGCATTCTATATGCAAAGCAAGAATATGAAAGTAAATTACCTGTTACTTACCCAAATCCGGAGCTCTCCAGGAGCATTCACAGATTTGCCCCGCAGCGTGTCTGATGTCGCACAATTTTACCAGGCCGAGGAGGGAAGCTCAACGGAGAAGCTGTTCTGGTCTCAGTATACTGGGACCGAACACCCGGTGCTAATGAGCGACCAGCTAAAGCAGCTGGTCGAGCTACACAAGGCGGCCGAACAGGCCATGAAGGGCTTTATAGTCCGGCTGTGGCCTGGTGACGCCCTTCCGAACAGCTACTTTGGCCTGGTGAGGCGGCTTGTGGATGCCTGCCCGCGGCTGGAGGTCGTCAAGCGATCCGTCTGCATTGAAGGTGCACGCCGGGCTTTCGCCCATGTGAAGTTGCAATGGGTCAAGCTAGACGCCATGAAGCTGATCAAGGAAGGGCCGCCGGAGGGCAAGGAGCATTGCCACCCCGAGATGTACTACGAGGGTGTTCTGAAGGGTGCCCGTCTCGTAGCGGACGAGTGCACGAAAGATGTAATATTTGAGTGAAACTTGCTCGTGTGAACTTGTATTTATGAAAACTTGTTCATATGCGCTATGCAATGCTTGTTTGAATTTAAAATATTACCTTCTGTTTGGCTGTTTATTCAATCTGAGAGATGGCTAGTCCTCGGCTTCTCCCCCCATGCCGCGAGTGCTGGGGTGTTCGGGATAAACCTGAGCACTCTTGTTCCCATTTTTGGGTCCTTCGAGGGAGGTGCTCAGCACAACGAACAAGGCAACCAGACTAATAATGCTTTATCACTCTCACTTAGCCATAGCATTCTATAATTTTAAATTTCAGCGAAGCCCCTGGTATTCGGAAGGCCGAATACGGGGCGCGATACACGCCTTTGAGCCGGACAGGGCCGGCCCCTCGCTCTAAGCGACATAAGTCTTTAGGGACTCGAAACCTCGCCGAACAGCGACCAGTCTCTCGCCTTATCATGACAATCAGTTTTAGCTTTCTCTATGGAGGTGCTTAGCCCAGCAGAACCGGGGCACAATCGCAGTAGTTCTCCTAGCGCTACCTTAGCCGATAGAGCGGAACATAAGGTACCAAAACATAGGAGCCGGGCAAACCCAACATTTGACCAAAGACATGATTCGGAGCTGATGCACATAATGCTATAAGTTCGGGCTGCCGCACTTGTGAAAGTGTTCGGACTTCTCACACCATATTGCGGGGTACGTAAGCCCCTGGTGTATTGGCCGTGCCAAAGTGTACGGTTGCAAGGCGTCATTAATGAACGCATATATATATATATAACAAGAATGCAATAATAGTTGTAATGTTATGCACTGTTTATTCAAAAAGGTGCGTTAAAGCAGAATGATACAGATAGTGTGATAAGCAAAAATTGGGACTATGTCCCTTCCAAGGGCAAGCTGAGGAATAGTATTAAAGCAAATATTTCACTCGTTATCGTAATCCACCTGGAAATTCCATGGTGTGACGTAGCTTTCTGCCTCCTTGGTGCTGCATCATGTGTTCGGCAATCATGCTGCCGGACAGGGTTTCCAGAGATTAAAGTCCTGCAAAGAGAAAAATAACAAAGCGGGAAGCCCCTAGTGCGGCTTAAGCCGCGTCTTGGGGCATGCCGTAGTTGTGCCCCCTCCCCACCTGTGCCCATGGTATTTTTAATGCGTAATTATGTATGCGTGGCACCGATTTCGCCCTTTGGCTGGGACTGGGGTGGGGCCGCATTGCTACGCGAGCTCAGATCGTGCCAGGCAGTCTAGTTGCCGATTACTCCGAGCGCGCTTGAAGGTGTCCGGGTCTTGAAACGCCGAACTGGTGGATTGCCTTGAGAGGCTGCTTTGCGCTTCTCCTGCGAGGGCTGTAGTGTGCTCCTCCGTTCGGAGAGAGCGCTCTGTGTTTCCATTAACTGTAATAACCCCACGAGGTCCTGGCATTTTGAGCTTGAGGTATGCAAAATGCAGTACCGCATTGAATCCCGCAAATGCGGTTCGCCCGAGTAGTGCATGATAACCACTGCGGAACGGGACTATATCAAAGATTAATTCTTCACTTCGGAAGTTATCCAGGGATCCGAAGACCACTTCCAGTATAATTGAGCCTGTGCAATGGGCCGCTACACCTGGAATAACACCTTTAAAGGTCATTTTTGTGGGTTTGATCCTTGAGGGGCCTATACCCATTTTGCGCACTGTGTCCTGATAAAGTAGGTTCAGGCTGCTGCCGCCATCCATAAGGACTCGAGTGAGGTGAAATACGCCAATGATTGGGTCTAGGACCAGTGCGGCGAATCCGCCATGACAGATACTAGTGGGGTGGTCCCTGCGATCGAAGGTGATCGGATAGGAGGCCCATGGGTTGTACTTTGGGGCGACTGGCTCCAACGCATATACGTCCCTGAGCGCACACTTCCGCTCCCTCTTGGGGATGTGGATTGCGTATATCATGTTCACCATCCGCACTTGTGGGGGGGAACCTCTTCTATCCTCCGATGTTCGGCTGCCGGGGCTCTTCCTCGTCATCACTATGTGGCCCCTTATCTTTGTCTTCGGCAATTAACTTGCCGGCCTGCTTGAACACCCAACAATCCCTGTTGGTGTGGTTGGCTGGCTTGTCGGGGGTGCCGTGTATTTGACATGAGCGATCAAGTATACGGTCCAAACTGGACGGGCCCGGAGTGCTTCTTTTGAATGGCTTTTTCCGCTGACCGGGTTTAGAGCCTTTGAATCCGGCATTGACTGCCGTATCTTCAGTATTATCTCTATTAATGCGGCGCTTATGTTTGTTGCGACATGAGCTGCTATTGCCGTCCTTGGTATCCGAAGTACCATGGTTCTTTGACATATTGTTGCTGCGAGCCAGCCAGCTGTCTTCTCCCGCACAAAAGCGGGTCATGAGTCTCGTGAGGGCTGCCATAGATTTCGGCTTTTCCTGACCAAGGTGCCGGGCTAGCCACTCGTCGCGGATGTTGTGTTTGAAGGCTGCTAGGGCCTCTGCATCCAGACAGTCAACGATTTGATTTTTCTTTCTTAGGAACCGAGTCCAGAATTGCCTGGCCAATTCTTCTGGCTGCTGAATTATGTGGCTCAAGTCATCGGCATCTGGTGGTTGCACATAAGTGCCCTGAAAGTTGTCAAGGAATGCGGCTTCCAGATCTTCCCAACAGCTAATGGACTCTGCTGGCAAGCTGTTAAGCCAATGCCGTGCTGGTCCTTTGAGCTTTAGTGGGAGGTATTTGATGGCGTGTAAGTCATCACCGCGGGCTATGTGGACGTGGAGGAGGAAATCCTTGATCCATACCGCAGGATCTGTTGTGCCGTCGTATGATTCAATATTTACGGGTTTGAAACCTTCTGGGATTTGATGATCCATTACTTCGTCTGTGAAGCATAAGGGGTGTGCGGCGCCTCTGTATTGGGCTATATCGCGACGCAGCTCGAATGGGTCTTGCCCGCTGTGTTCGGCCCGGCCGGATTTACTTTTACTGTATCCGGCGTGACGTTTATCGTCTCGCATAGTGGCGCGCCCACGTGATCCGTAGATCGATCTTGCATGTTTTGCTTTGTCCTCCAATACGTCTCGCAGGTCTAGTGTGTTTCCCAAGCTTTTTTATTTGAATGGCGTCGGGGTGCAGGCTGAGCTTTTGGCTGGAATGCCTCTCTATCACGGCCACGAGGTGGCCGATCAGCCTCGTCATACACTCCTTCCTCCAGTCGAGGTAGCAACCTGCATTTTGGGTAACTCTTGGAGGGGCGCTCAAGTTTATATTCCTCGGCCGTGAGGACTTCAGTCCATCTGTCAGCTAGCAGATCTTGATCAGCTAGAAGCTGCTGCTGCTTTTTCTTAAGGCTATTTGCCATGGCCATAAGCCGGCGCTTGAAGCGCTCTTGTTCGACGGTATCCTCTGGCACGGCGAATTCGTCATCGTCGAGGCTTGCCTCGTCTTCAGAGGGGGCATGTAATTATCATCCTCCGCCTCTCCATCTTCCACTCTCTCAGGAGGGTTGGCTCCTCTGTCCTCCTGCTCTAACTCTTGCTGGAGGGGGTTGTTGTTGTCTTCGGCACTATCCGGAGTGTTATTACCTCCTGTGTTAGTATCACCACTTTTGCTTTGGCGGGACTTAGAGCGGCTCCGCTGACGTTGGCGCTTGGGTTGCTTCCTGGAGGGGTCATCCTCTGTTGTCTCATCGCCATTGCCTTCTTTGGGTGTATCCACCATGTATATATCGTATGATGAGGTGGCTGTCCAGTGCCCTGTGGGCAGTGGTTCCTCTTTGTTCCCGCATTGTCGTCCATACCGTCGATGTCTTCGGAGTTGAAGTCGAGCATGTCGGTTAAGTCATCGACAGTGGCTACTAAGTGGGTGGTGGGTGGGCCGCGAATTTCTTCGTCGTCCGCATCCCAGTCCTGCCGGACATAGTTCGGCCAGGATCCTCCTGACAAGGAGAAAGACCTTAAAGAGTTCAGTATATCGCCGAAGGGCGAGTGCTGAAAGATATCCGCGGAGGTAAACTCCATGATCGGCACACAACCAAATTCAATAGGAATGGGCGCAGGCGGTTTGGAGTCCGTGGCCGGAGAAGGGTCCGGTAGTTTAACAACACGGCTCGTGCAAGGTAAGGTCGATGTTCGGCTCGATCGCCGCTGAGGTTAAGGCCTCCGTGGCGGGGTCCATCCACCCATCCATGGACGGCGCAACTGGCTCCGAATTGAGGGTCGGAGCGGCTGCCGGTGCGATCTCCTTAACACTGTCTAATGGTATAGCTAAATCGTACTCATCGTGACCGCATGACCCACAAGGCCGAGGCTCGAATCCATCGAAGATCAAGTCTCCGCGGATATCGGTCGTGTAGTTTAAGCTTCCAAACCTGACCTGGTGGCCAGGGGCATAACTTTCAATCTGCTCCAGATGGCCAAGCGAATTGGCCCGCAGTGCAAAGCCGCCGAATACAAAAATCTGTCCGGGGAGAAAAGTCTCACCCTAGACTGCATCGCTAACGATGATCGAAGGAGCCATCAAGGCTAACGGCGACGACACAGAGGAACTCTCAATGAAAGCACCAATGTCGGTGTCAAAACCGGCGGATCTCGGGTAGGGGGTCCCGAACTGTGCGTCTAAGGCGGATGGTAACAGGAGGCAGGGGACACGATGTTTTACCCAGGTTCGGGCCCTCTTGATGGAGGTAAAACCCTACATCCTGCTTGATTATTATTGATGATATGGGTAGTACAAGAGTAGATCTACCACGAGATCGGAGAGGCTAAACCCTAGAAGCTAGCCTATGGTATTATTGTATGTTGTCCTACAGACTAAAACCCTCCGGTTTAAATAGACACCGGAGAGGGTTAGGGTTACACAAGCTCGGTTACAAAGGAGGAGATACACATATCCGTATTGCCTAGCTTGCCTTCCACGCCAAGTAGAGTCTCATCCGGACACGAGACGAAGTCTAAAATCTTGTATCTTCATAGTCTAACAGTCCGGCCAATGGATATAGTCCGGCTGTCTGGAGACCCCCTAATCCAGGACTCACTCAGTATGCACAAGCAGTATTCCCGCTTAGTACAAGTGAAGGCTAGCAAAAGATTGATGAGCGGCCAACTAGAGAGTGACAACGGTCATAAATATGCATTGAGATTAATCAACATTGAGTGCAAGAATTAGTAGGATATAAATCACCATGAACATAAATATAATGGAGGTTATGTTGTTTTTGTTACAACTACATGCGTGAGCATGTGCCAAGTCAAGCCACTCGAATCATTCAAAGGAGGATAGCATCCTATCATACTACATCAAAACCATTTTAAAAGCATGTCGGCATGCAAGGTAAATCATTATCAAGTCCTAGCTAATTAAGTGTGGCACGAGTAACTATAATCTCTAATTGTCATTGCAAACATGTTTCATTCATAAAGGTCTGAATCACGAACGATGAGCTAATCATATTCACAAAAACAAAATAGGTCGAGTCTGTACTAGCTTTTCTTCATCTATGTCATTTCATCAAATATCATCATTATTGCCTTTCAGTTACATGACCAAATGATGAGAATAATAATAAGAGTGCACATGCATTGGATTAAGCTGGAATCTTCAAACAATTATCAAAGGAGAAGACAAAGGTAATATGGGCTCTCTGTTAGATTAACAATAATGCATATGAGAGCCACTCAACATTTTCATCGTGGTCTTCTCCTTATGACCCAAAGAAAAGAAACGGAATTTCAAAGAAACACACTGAAATACTTTTGGAGTCTTTTGTTTTTCTAAAGAAAGCAAAAACAAGAACGAGAAAAACTATTTACACGGGAAAGCTCCCAACAAACAAAAGAAGAACGAGAAATATTTTTGGGTTTTCTGTTAATACACTGGTACGCGTCGGTGCTATACAAACGGTTTTAAACCCTGATACGTCTCCATCGTATCTACTTTTCCAAACACTTTTGCCCATGTTTTGGACTCTAACTTGCATGATTTGAATGGAACTAAACCGGATTGACGTTGTTTTCAGCAGAATTACCATGGTGTTATTTATGTGAAGAATTTCTCAGAATGACCTGAAACTTCACGGAACAACTTTTCGGAAATAATAAAAAATCCTTGCAAAAGATGAAGGCCAGGGAGCCCACCACCTGTCCACGAGGGTGGGGGCGCGCCCCCCTAACTCGTGGGCCCCCTGGAGCTCCTCCGACCTCAACTCCAACTCCATATATTTGGTTTCAGGGAGAAAAAACCAGAGAGAAGGATTCATCGCGTTTTATGATACGGAGCCACCGCCAAGCCCTAAATCCTCTCGGGAGGGCTGATCTGGAGTCCATTCGGGGCTCCGAAGAGAGGAATCCATCGCCATCGTCATCATCAACCATCCTCCATCACCAATTTCATGATGCTCACCGCCGTGCGTGAGTAATTCCATCGTAGGCTTGCTGGACGGTGATGGGTTGGATGGGATCTATCATGTAATCGAGTTAGTTTTGTTAGGGTTTGATCCCTAGTATCCACTATGTTATGAGACTGATGTTGCTATGACTTTGCTATGCTTAATGCTTGTCACTAGGGCCAGAGTACCATGATTTCAGATCAGAACCTATTATGTTTTCATCAATATATGAGAGTTCTTGATCCTATCTTGCAAGTCTATAGTCACCTATTATGTGTTATGATCCGTTAACCCTGAAGTGACAATAATCGGGATACTTACCGGTGATGACCGTAGTTTGAGGAGTTCATATATTCACTATGTGTTAATGCTTTGTTCCGGTACTCTATTAAAAGGAGGCCTTAATATCGCTTAGTTTCCAATAGGACCCCGCTGCCATGGGAGGGTAGGACAAAATATGTCATGCAAGTTCTTTTCCATAAGAACGTATGACTATATTCGGAATACATGCCTACATTACATCGATGAACTGGAGCTAGTTCTGTGTCACCCTAGGTTATGATTGTTACATGATGAACCGCATCCGGCATAATTCTCCATCACCGATCCATTGCCTACGAGCTTTCCATATACTGTTCTTCGCTTATTTACTTTTCCGTTGCTATTGCTATCATCACTACAAAATACCAAAAACATTACTTTTGCTATCGTTACCTTTTGCTACCGTTACCACTACTATCATATTACTTTGCTACTAAATACTTTCCTGCAGATATTAAGTTTCCAGGTGTGGTTGAATTGACAACTCAGCTGCTAGTACTTGAGAATATTCTTTGGCTCCCCTTGTGTCGAATCAATAAATTTGGGTTGAATACTCTACCCTCGAAAACTGTTGCGATCCCCTATACATGTGGGTTATCAAGACTATTTTCTGGCGCCGTTGCCAGGGAGCATAGCTCTATTCTTTGAGTCACTTGGGATTTGTATCTGCTTATCATTATGAAGAACTTGAAAGATCCAAGAACTAAGATTTATCCTTCAACTACGAGGGGAGGTAAGGAACTGCCATCTAGCTCTGCACTTGATTCAACTTCTGTTTTGAGTAAGCTTGCGACACCTAAACCTGCTTCTGCTATTCGTTCTGATATGTCACATGTTATTAATAATGCCACTTCTGCTATACATGATACTTATGATGAAACTACTTCTATGCTTGATACTATTGTGCCACTTGGTGAATTTCTTGATGAACAACTTGCTAGGGCTAGAGAGAATGAAAATATTGAATCTGATAATATTGATGAAAGTGATGATGAAGACTCACCTGTTATTCCTGAGGGTTATGTTTTTGATAAACAAGCTTCTTTAGCTATTTTAGCTTGCAAAGATAGATACGAGCTCAAGAGGTTATTAGCTAAATGGAAGCAGCAATCTCTTAATGCTAGAATGAAACCTGACCCTGATTTTGCCACTTCACTTATCTTTGTTACTGATAAGGATTATGAATTCTCTATTGATCCTGATATAATTACTTTGGTTGAATCTGATCCTTTTCATGGCTATGAATCTAAAACTATTGTGGCACATATTACTAAATTAAATGATATAGCCACCCTGTTCACTAATGGTGAGAGAACTCGTTACTTTTATATCCTTAAAATATTTTCGTTCTCATTAAAGGGTGATGCTAAGATATGGTTTAATTCTCTTGATCCTGGTTGTGTGCGTAGTCCCTAGGATATGATTTATTACTTGTCTGCTAAATATTTCCCTTCTCATAAGAAACAAGTTGCTTTAAGGGATATATACAATTTTGAGCAAATTTCAGAAGAGAGTCTCCCACAAGCTTGGGGGAGGCTTCTCAAGTTACTTAATGCTTTGCCCGATCATCCTCTTAAGAAAAATGAAATACTTGATATCTTTTATAATGGACTAACCGATGCCTCCAGATTTACCTGGATAGTTGTGTTGGTTCTGTTTTCAGGGAAAGAACACCGGATGAAGCTGAAATTCTATTGAATAATATGTTGACAAATGAAAATAATTGGACACTTTCTGAGCCTATTCCTAAACCAACTCCGAAGAAGAGGGGTATTCCATTTCTCAGTCCTGAAGATATGCAAGAGACAAAGAAATTTATGAAAGAAGAAGGTATTAAAGCTGAAGATGTTAAGAATTTACCTCCTATTGAATAAATACACGGTCTTAATTTACCGCCTATTGAAGAAACATATGATCTTAATCCATTACCTATTGAGGAAACTCATGGTCTTAATAACCCAACACAGGTAGTAAAGGTAAATTCTCTCTATAGATATGATAAAGCTGAAATCCCATTTACTAAGTTTGCTAGCCCATGCTTAGATGAGTTTGATAAATTAATGGTTAAGCAAGAAGATTTTAATGCTTTTTTTGGTAGACAATTGAAATACAATTCAAATATGCTTGAACACTTGGGTGATTATATGGCTAATGTCAAAGGTGAACTTAAACTTATTAGTAAACATGCTTCTATGGTTACCACTCAAGTAGAACAAGTACTTAAAGCTCAAAATGATTTGCTCAATGAATTGAATAGTAAGAATAATGATAATGTTGTTAGATTTATGACTAGAGGTGGTAGAATGACTCAGGAACCTTTGTATTCTGAAGGCCACCCTAAGAGAATTGAGCAAGATTCTCAGAGAAATAATATATATGCACCTAGTCCTTCTAATAGGAAGAAAAAGAAAAATGATAGGACTTTGCATGCTTCTAGTGATCCTATTGTTGAAACACCTGAGAATCCAAATGACATCTCTATTTCTGATGCTGAAACACAATCTGGTAATGAACCTGAATCTAGTGATAATGTTAATGATAAGGGATAATTAGATTTATGCCCCTAGTTGTGTCCCACTCGTCTGTTTTACCCCTAATTCCCAAAAGTCACCAGTTCTGTCCAAGTCACTTTGCTCCTCTTGTGGTTTTGCCCTTTGACCGTTTGATCGTCTGTTTGAAAACTTCATAACTAATTCATACTAAATCAGAAAAATGCAAATAAGATACCAAAATGTTCAGAAAAACATCACCTATATGTCAGTGTCATTTGCATTCATGAAAAAGTGTTGGAAAGTGCACATCCGAGTTTTAGCTCTTTTGATACCACCATGAATAGTGAACTCTAAAAATATTCAAAAAAAATTCAAAAAAAATATGGTGGCGAAGAACAAAAAATGTTCTAAGTGCTTGCCAAGTTTCATTAGGGAACGACATTCATGGAAGTTGTGGCAAAAAATAATCTATTTTGGAGTGCTGATTTTTTTTTTGCCGTGGCACCCATGAATGTTATTCCCTGATGAAACTTGGCACGCACTTAAAACATTTGTCATTCTTTTCCACCAAATTTTTTTTTTGAATTTTTGTAGATTTTACTATTCATGGTGGTAGCATAAGAGATAAAACTCGGATGGGCACTTTCCAACACCTTTTTCATGAATGCAAATGACACTGACATATAGGTGATGTTTTTCTGAACATTTTGGTATCTTATTTGCATTTTTCTGATTTAGTATGAATTAGTTATGAAGTTTTCAAACTGATGGTCAAACGGTCAAAGGGCAAAAGCATAATAGGAGCAAAATGACTTGGACAAAACCAGTGACTTTTGGGAATTAGGGATAAAACAGATGAGTGAGACACAACTAGGGGCATAAATCTAATTATCCCTAATGATAATGTTCATGTTGATGCCCAACCTAGTAATGATAATGATATAGAAATTGAACCTGCTGTTGATCTTGATAACCCACAATCAAAGAATCAACGTTATGAAAAGAAAGACTTTGTTGCTAGGAAACACGGTAAAGAAAGAGAACCATGGGTTCAGAAACCTATGCCTTCTCCTCCCAAACCATCCAAGAAAACGGATGATGAGGATTTTGAGCACTTTGCTGAAATGATTAGACCTATCTTTTTGCGTATGCGATCAACTGATATGCTCAAAATGAATCCTTATGCTAAGTATATGACAGATATTGTTACAAATAAAAGAAAGATACCAGAAGCTGAAATTTCCACCATGCTTGCTAATTATACTTTTAAGGGTGGAATACCTAAGAAACTAGGAGATCCAGGAGTACGCACTATACCATGCTCCATTAAAAGAAACTATGTTAAAACTACTTTATGTTATCTTGGAGCCGGTGTTAGTGTTATGCCTCTCTCTTTATATCGTAGACTTGATTTGAGTAAGTTGACACCTACTTAAATATCTTTGCAAATGGCTGATAAATCAACTGCTATACCTGTCGGTATTTGTGAGGATATGCCTGTTGTAGTTGCAAACGTTACTATTTTAACGGACTTTGTTATTCTTGATATTCCCGAGGACGATAGTATGTCTATTATTCTTGAAAGGCCCTTCTTGAATACTGCAGGGGCTGTTATTGATTGCACTAAAGGCAATGTTACTTTTCATGTTAATGGTAATGAGCATATGGTACACTTTCCGAGGAAACAACCTCAAGTTCATAGTATCAACTCTATTGGAAAAATCCCATCGATTATACTTGGAGGTTTTGAATTTCCTCTTCCTACTGTCAAGAAGAAATATGACATTCTTATTATTGGGGATGTGCATATCCCCGTTGAGGTAACATAGTGTTATTCGAAATTTCTCCGGTTCCATGTTATTCGGAATGAGTTCATTAACAAGACTTGATCAACCTTGTTAGTGGATTCCTTTTGATGAGCATGAGATGGATGAAACTAGAAGGCACAACCTGCTGTACCCTCCTCTTACTTTCTGTTATTTATATTAAATAAAATAAAAATAGTATTTTCTGTCTGTTATCTGATTATCCGTGCAATATAAAAATACCCTGAAAATAAAAGTTCTCCAAATGCCCTGAAATTGAAATATGATTTTTTTCTAGAATATTTGAGAATATTTGGCACTGAGAACACAGCAGGGGGGTCATCCACCTGGCCACGAGGGTGGAGGGCACGCCCTACCCCCTGGGCACGCCGCCCTGCCTCGTGGGCCCACGGTGGCCCTCCTCCACTTATCCTTTCACCCACACACTCCTTCTTCCTCCCCCAAACACGAATATCCAGCTCAAACCCGAGTCCAAGCTCATTTTGCTGCCATTTTCGATCTCCTTGCTCAAAGCACCTCTCACAAAACTGCTTGGGGAGATTGTTCCTTGGTATGTGACTCCTCCATTGGTCCAATTAGTTTTTGTTCTAGTGCTTTATTCATTGCAAATTTTTGCTGCTTAGGTGACCCTATTCTTGAGCTTGCATGTCAAATTTATATGGTTCCAAGTAGTTTTGATGCATGATATAGGCTCTAGGCACTTGTAGGAGTAGTTGCTATCAATATTATTGAGTTTGGTTTACTTTTATTTTGAAGTTACTAAAAATTTCAGAAATTTTTCAAAGGAAGAAATATGCTTAGGAAAATGTTCCAAGGTGGTTCTTCAAGGAAGCAAGGACCCAGGCTTGCAATGCGTGATGCTGATGAAGAGCCACCAAGAGACGCTCCAGTACGTCCTTGTGAATGGCCTTCGGAAAATTTTATGGATCGAGCGGGAAGTAAGGAAGAATTTAACGCATATTTGTGTAACGCTGATCTTGTGAGCTTCGAGGAAGAAAAGTGCTGCCAGTATCACTATCTCACTAGTTCCTCTGTGAGGAGGTTTGAATTTTCATCTTCACGTAATTCTCCAACTGTCCTGTTTGATCTTTATGAAAATTCTTACACTATGGACTTAGAGGATTTTACCACTGCTTGCAAACTTCCACAATGGGGTAGTATCAGGGATCCTCGCAAATCTGAATTTAGAGATTTTCTTGCTAGTATAACTGTGGGAGAATCTAGAGATATAACACAAGCTACCATAGGGAGCATTCACTTTCCTACTATACATTGTTTTGCTCTCTTCATAGGTAGATGCATTAATGGTAAAGATGAGGCATGTCACATGTGTGTCCCTGACCTCAGTATTCTTAGGAGTGCTGTGTTAGGAGACAAATCTTATAATTTGAGAGCCATTGTTGCACGTAGGTTGCATCTTAATAGATTTAATGGAGATTTCTTTGGTGGAATTTATGCAAACCGCATAGCTAATTTTCTTGGTGTAGCCATACGTGAAGATGATATTGAGTTGCCTCCTGCTTACCTAGACTTTAATGCTATGGTTCACCACCAGTTTGTGGAGAGGAATGAATCACCTCTCCAGTATTGTTTAATCTTTGATAGACGTCGTGCTGTCCATATTACTCTCCCTGCTCCTGCCTTCTTTGATTATGAGGCAAAAGGAAGATATGTTATTACCAGAGAGGAGGCAGATGAGTACGAGAGGAGGGCGGAGGCTGCTCGTCGCTACGCTGCAGCTCAAGAGGCGATAGCCGCTGCATCTCAGTATGACCCCAACTTTTACTATGGATATCCGCCAGGCCAGCCGTGGCCATAGACCAACTTAGGCCAAAAGCCTAAGCTTGGGGGAGTACATATTTCTTATCGACATTACATTTATGTTCACACACTCATTGCCAGATGTCGGTGCTCATACTTTTTCATTGTATCATCCATGCTAGTTTATTTCCCTTTTTATGCTTTCTTCTTGTGTGTTTGATAAACCTTAAGAAAAACAAAAAAAAATAGTTGTAGCTTTTAATTAGTTTACTTTCTATGCTTGTAGTAGTAATTAAAAAGAAAACCCAAAAAGATTTCCTGTTCTTCTTTTACTTGTTGGGAGCTCTCCCGTGTAAATAGTTTTATTTCTTTTCTTTGGGGGTCGATAGGAGAAGACCATAATTAAATTGTTGAAGTGGCTCTTATATGCATTATTGTTGATCTGACAAAAGAGCCCATATTGCCTTGTCTTCTCCTGTTTATTGAATGCTTGCATATTCCAGCTTAGTCCAATGCACGTGCACTATTATTATTATCCACATCATTCGGTCGTGCAAGTGAAAGGCAATAATGATGATTATATGATGAACTTATTGAGATGAGAAAAGCTGGTATGAACTCGACCTCTCTTGTTTTTGTAAATATGATTAGTTCATCATTCCTGATTCATCCTATTATGAATAAACATGTTTGCAATGACAACTAGAGATCATAGTTCTTGTGCCATGTTTGATTAGCTAGGAGCTTATAATGGTTTACCTTGCGTGCCAACATGCTATTAAAATGGTTGTGATGTGGTATGATAGGGTGGTATCCTCCTCTGAGTGATTTAAGTGACTTGACTTGGTGCATGTTCAGCATGTACTTGAAACCAAATCAACATAGCCTTCACGATATTTATGTTCATGGTGAATTATATCCTACTCATGCTTGCATTCGGTGTTGATTAATTTTAATGCATGTTCATGACTGTTGTCGCTCTCTAGCTGGTCGCTTCCCAGTCTTTCTCTAGCCTTCACCTGTACTAAGCGGGAATACTGCTTGTGCATCCAACTCCCTAAACCCCAAAGTTATTCCATATGAGTCCACCATATCTACCTATATACGGTATCTACCTGCCGTTCCAAGTAAATTTCTATGTGCCAAACTCTAAACCTTCAAATAAATATCCTGTTTTGTATGCTCGAATAGCTCATGTAACAACTAGGGCTGTCTGTATCTTCCATGTTAGGCGGGTTATTCTCAAGAGGAGTGGACTCCGCTCCTCATTCACGAGAAAGTGGCTGGTCACCGGGATGCCCAGTCCCATGCTTTATGCAAACTAAATCAAAATAATTGCAAACATAACTCCCCCTGGGACTCTTGTTAGTAGGAGGCACTCGTTGTTTCGAGCAAGCCATGGATTGATGCTTGTTGGTGGAAGGGGGAGTGTAAACTTTACCATTCTGTTTGGGAACCGCCTATAATGTGTGTAGCATGGAAGATATCGCCATCTCTTGGTTGTTATGTTGACAATGAAAGAATACCGCTCAAAATATTATTCACCTCTATTTCAAAACCGAGCTCTAGCACCTCTACAAATCCCTGCTTCCCTCTGCGAAGGGCCTATCTATTTACTTTCATGTTGAGTCATCATCCTCTTATTAAAAAGCACCAGTTGGAAGAGCACCGCTGTCATTTGCATTCGTTACTGTTAGTTTACATTGAGTATGACTTGACTGGATCTCTTTTACCATGAATTACAATGTCTAGTCAGTCCTTGATCTTTAAAGGTGCTCTGCATTTATGTTTTGCGGTCTCAGAAAGGGCTAGCGAGATACCATCTTGTTATATCATATTATGATTGTTTTGATAAAGTGTTGTCATCTGAGATTTATTATTATTGCTCGCTAGTTGATTATGCCATTGATATGAGTAAACTTGAGACCTAAGCGTTATTGTGAATGTGGTTAGTTATAATCTTTGCTGAAAACTTGAATGCTGGCTTTACATATTTACAACAACAAGAGCAAACAGAGTTTGTAAAAGTTTTTCTTTATCACTTTCAGTTTATCAACTGAATTGCTTGAGGACAAGCAAAGGTTTAAGCTTGGGGGAGTTGATACGTCTCCATCATATCTACTTTTCCAAACACTTTTGCCCTTGTTTTGGACTCTAACTTGCATGATTTGAATGGAACTAACCCGGACTGACGCTATTTTCAGCAGAATTACCATGGTGTTATTTATGTGCAGAAACAAAAGTTCTCGGAATGAACTGAAACTTCACGGAACAACTTTTCGGAAATAATAAAAAATCCTTGCAAAAGATGAATGCCAGGGGGCCCACCGCCTGTCCACAAGGGTGGAGGCGCGCCTGCCCCCCTAGGGCGCGCCCCCTACCTCGTGGCCCCCCTGGAGCTCCTCCGACCTCAACTCCAACTCTATATATTTGGTTTCGGGGAGAAAAAACCAGAGAGAAGGATTCATCGCGTTTTACGATACGGAGCTGCCGCCAAGCCCTAAAACCTCCCGGGAGGGCTGATCTGGAGTCTGTTCGGGGCTCCGAAGAGGGGAATCCGTCGCCATCATCATCATCAACCATCCTCCATCACCAATTTCATGATGCTCACCGCCGTGCGTGAGTAATTCCATCGTAGGCTTGTTGGACGGTGATGGGTTGGATGGGATCTATCATGTAATCGAGTTAGTTTTGTTAGGGTTTGATCCCTAGTATCCACTATGTTATGAGACTGATGTTGCTATGACTTTGCTATGCTTAATGCTTGTCACTAGGGCCCGAGTGCCATGATTTCTGATCTGAACCTATTATGTTTTCATCAATATATGAGAGTTCTTGATCCTATATTGCAAGTCTATAGTCACCTATTATGTGTTATGATGCGTTAACCCCGAAGTGACAATAATCGGGATACTTACCTGTGATGACCGTAGTTTGAGGAGTTCATGTATTCGCTATGTGTTAATGCTTTGTTCCGGTACTCTATTAAAAGGAGGCCTTAATATCCCTTAGTTTCCAATAGGACCCCGCTGCCACGGGAGGGTAGGGCAAAAGATGTCATGCAAGTTCTTTTCCATAAGCACGTATGACTATATTCAGAATACATGCCTACATTACATTGATGAATTGGAGCTAGTTCTGTGTCACCCTAGGTTATGATTGTTACATGATGAACCGCATCCGGCATAATTCTCCATCACCGATCCATTGCCTACAAGCTTTCCATATACTGTTCTTCGCTTATTTACTTTTCCGTTGCTATTGCTATCATCACTACAAAATACTAAAAACATTACTTTTGCTGTCGTTACCTTTTGCTACCGTTACCACTACTATCATATTACTTTGCTACTAAATACTTTGCTGCAGATATTAAGTATCTAGGTGTGGTTGAATTGACAACTCAGCTGCTAATACTTGAGAATATTCTTTGGCTCCCCTTGTGTTGAATCAATTAATTTGGGTTGAATACTCTACCCTTAAAAACTGTTGCGATCCCCTATACTTGTGGGTTATCAAACCCCTTTCCGCGACGGCATTTGGAACCATCGCCTAGTGAGTGACGGTGATAGGGGGTCCTTCCCACACGACCCAGAAACCGTCGGGGATATGGCCGTCCTGGCACACACGCTCCACAAAATGAGTTCGTGTGCGGCCGGCGAGTGCTCAAATACGGAAATACGTATAGTAGAGCTCAAAAATACAATTATAAAGGCGAAATTGTTTCCGATCGGAAGTACATCCCACACAGTCAGTCCCCGCTAAAGATTTCTGTTCTTATGTACATCCCGCACAGTCGCTCCAAGGAATACGTTTCCGTTCACAGGTACATCACACACAATTTTTACCGTTAAATCATTTGTGATAGCGTTGCCATTGCACATGATATTAACAATTTTATCGTTTGCATTATTGAAGGCATCACACACGGTCCGTAGAAGAAACTGTGTGGCAAAGGCTGTCCATTACACATAGTTTTATGTCGTAAACGTTTGCGCAAGGTGGCCTAATGCAAATAGTTTTCAAGAGGATGTCGTGTGTGAAGTGGAGATTGATCGCACACGTAGTGAATCCTAGAAACGTTTATGATCTCCACGTCTATCGCAGACGTTTCGCTTTTGCAAACCATGTGCAGTGTAATCCCTAATTAATCCCTAATTTAAAATCACATGTTTTGAATCTGAAAGTAGGCAATCACTTATTTCATATCCAACCATGTTTATTGCAAATATAGGTTCAACCACGAATGCATAATTCGATGCACAGGTACATATACCAAAGAACTACAGAAGCACCAAGTAAAGAATGATGAACCCCAATTGTACTAAAGAATGTAAAGAGAGAGGCAAAAGACATTCTGGTTGCTGGAGAAGGTGAAGCGGAATGCCCATATTGTGCCCTCCTCCATGTGTAATGCACGCACGACTCTAGGCCAACCCCTTGTGATGGCTGCCCGTCCATCCTTCACTGTCTTCATTACGACTTCTCTATGCTCATTTTAGTCTGGATGAAATACTTTAACCTTCATTGCGTGTCCACCAATCATGTAGTTTGCGAGGTAATCTTGAGTGAACTTCTTCGGGAACCACTGGGAACGAAAAAGATTCAGACATTGTTGTCTAACAACTCATTATGGGCAGTAAAAAGTGAAGGCTGCAGAGTTTGTAGTTACCATCCTACAACTCACTATTGTGTTGGATAGAGCATAAACAAATAATTTGCTTGCCACCATTCGTATCTTTTTGCTAATAATCCTTATCAGTTTCCTCACTTGATGGTTGTTCATGAATATCTCATTACCCCATGCGTAAAAAGGGTCCATGCGTGGATCCTTACCAAGGGAATATGTACCTACAAGCAACGAGTCAATATTAGAAGCTAACAAGTGTCCAAGCCTGGATCTATATGCAATACATTATGGAACGACGGGGGGAGTACAAGCTGAGGGATGAAGCTAACCTCAGCAGAAAATGGTGGCCACTCCTGTTGTTGTGATGTACTAGTGGAAACGCATGATAAGTACAGCAACCTTAACATCAAACAAATATAGCAAAGGTAAACAACATCATCTCCAAATGATAGCTTGAATGTGTTGGTTTCAGCTTGCTGTTAAAGCAGATATAAAATGGAAGGCAATGTTACCGACAGTAGGCTTAACAGCCATCAAATATTGCAATTCAAATCGGTATTGTTGAAAATGAATAGAAGGTAGGTAATGCTTAAACATCACACTGGATAAATGTGTAAAACTGAAATAAAGGGCATGTGCTAACTACACCAGGAATAACTGGAACCAAATATAGTCGTTCAAACTAGTATTGATGTAGTCGAGAGGCACAGTTCCGAGTTGCACATAATGAACAACACATTGTGTATGACTGAAATAAGCAAGGCATAAATGATGAGTATAACAACCAAATATAGCCATTGAAAACTGGACAGAGTCTCACTGCAACCAACCTAACAAGCAAATACAGATAAACATGGCATATGCTTGAAAACTGGACAAATGCTCACTGCAACCAACCTAACAAGCATATAAAGATAAACAAGGCATCTGCTTGATAACAGGAGAAATGCTAAAAAAGAAACCTAACAACCAAATACAGATAAACAAGGCATCTTCTTGATAACTGGACAAATGCAAAAAAAAGCAAGCTAACAACCAAATACAGATAAACAAGGCATCTGCTTGATAACTGAACAAATGCTCACAACAACCAAACTAAGACCAAATACATATAAAAAAGGCATCTGCTCGATAATTGGAAAAATGCTCACTCCAACCAACCTAACAACCAAATACAGATAAACAAGGCATCTACTCACTATAAACAACCAAATGTAGCCAGTCTTGAAACTGAAGTGGACAATTCATACTTAAACATCACATAGCCATATTGAACAATACATTTTTGCATAAATGGAATAATTAAACATGGCACAGCTAAAACACCGCACGGCAAATGCTACTACAACAAAGGGTATGGGTTGGCAAGCTAGAAAAGGTAATATTTGCTGATAGAATGTTGCCTCACATTTCATGGACGGGATCCTTCCAGTTGGAAAAGCACATACCCATGGTGCGCTCTCTGATGTCACAGATGGGCTATTTCACCTTGGAAGAACCTTCGTGGGTGCCCTCCTCGTGGTCGTGGTCGATGATTCAACTTGGCAATTGAGGATCGCAAGCCACCGCCGTAGAACGTGTCCTTCAGAAATGACAAAATGGGCTCGATGGCATATAAATCTCGCAAATCCATGACCGCTTGGTGGAGGAGATCAGCGGCAGGGCCGTCGAAGAGATCGACGGTGGTTGAACCAGAGGGGTTGGGGATGGACCACTTAACCTGTGACATGGCCCGCGTGAAGCCGTCGATGTGGACGAGCTTGATGTCGTAGCCAGCTTTCCCGGCATACAGTAATACGCTAGCTAGCTAACATGAAGCCTTCGGCATGGCAACGTGGTCAACATCTTCGCCTGCTTCCGCGATGATGTGTTGCTCCGGGATCGACAGGTCGGGGCGAACGGCAGCCACCTCGCCAACGTCCGCCGGAGAGGCCATGATAAACCTCTTCTTGGCCGAATGCTCGTGGGGCTCCCCGAGATACGTGGTCGAGCTTAGGTTGCGACCTTCGGGAGCAGGGGATGTGGATCTGGCAGGGAGGGACACCGCAGGCCTCATCTAAAAACTCATGGAGTGGGGCGATTGTATGGGAATCGTTGGGTAACCTGAACTTTATTATTTAAGCTAGGAGGAATGGGCAGACCAGCAGGGGTTGGCGGCGGCGCCGACGGCGGCGGTGAGCTAGGGTTTGAGGGGGGAGGGGCACGTGGGGGACTATGGAGGGGGTGGGGGTTGG
The DNA here is from genome assembly GCF_002162155.2 of Triticum dicoccoides. Taxonomy (NCBI): domain Eukaryota; kingdom Viridiplantae; phylum Streptophyta; class Magnoliopsida; order Poales; family Poaceae; genus Triticum; species Triticum dicoccoides. Next base: position 333,256,566 of record NC_041388.1, read on the forward strand.
TGTTTGAGGATATGTCGCGGCTACCGACAATTTTAGTAATGGTGGGTGGAGATGGTGGTGGATGAGGGAGGGCGACGATTCAAATGCCTCGGCTACTGCAATTTTACTATAAGGTCGGTGCTGGAGGAGCATGGGCAACAGTTGAAGTACAACGGCTACTAAAATCCTGGTAAAGGAATTGATGCGGGGCGGGAGTCCCAAGATCGTGACAATCCAATAACAATATGCGTGTATGATAATAAGGAAAAGTGGCGCGGAACCGCCGATTTTTGCAACGCTCAAGGCAGGTAGTTCTTTTTTATATTTCTAGCTAGATGGTCTATCGCACACGATTCATCCTAATTTCCATATAAACTTACCCGCCTTTAGCTTGCACATGTGGTTGTTTTACAACGCACTTGCATCGCACACAATTAAGCCAGGACCTCCATGGTTCCACCCTTTGCTCGCGCTTGCGCGGTCGTGGTGATTTTACAGCGCACTTGCATCGTACACGGTTGAGCAAGTACCTCGACCTTTGCTCGCACTTGTGCAGGCGTGGTGATTCACAGCGCACTTGTATCTCACACGGTTAAGATATTATACCCGTGTCCGTTGAGTGTCATCAGAGTCTTTGCAGCAAAAAATAACATTAGAGAGGGTTAGAAGATAGCCACATCAGCATGTGGCCCAAATATATATGAGTGAAAATGGTGGTCTGTGATGTTCAAAATTCCAATGCACAACTTTGACCGCGTGGGCCCACGGCTGGGCGCGTCGTCGAAGATCGATGAGAGGGGCCGAAAGTCAAGAACCACCTGGAAGTGACCAAATATATGTAGGAATATTCGGGAAGTTTAAAACTTTAAATACACAATGCATAACTTGGGTGGCACGTGCCTCGTAAACCCAAAAGCACCCTTGGATATATATATATATATATATATATATATATCGTACCTAGCTAGGATGCTTGGCCCACCACCTCCCACTTCGTGTCAGCGGGGCGGATGCACGTAAGGATCGATACTTTGGTCATACATGCATGTCGCCATGACCTACCATAAGACGGACCAATGAATCTATCGTTTGGTCAAACGACAGTTGTTGTTGTCGATAAACCGCTTGGGCCAATAGATTGAACCATCATAAAAATCGCACGAGGGACTACAAAACTAGCACCTCTTGCGTGCGGCCCAAAATGATGTACGTTGGGAAGGGGTGATGTGTGTTTTCAATATAGAATAATGTACAATTTAGATGTGGTGCCTACCTCTCGATACAGACAACAACCATGAAGGCAAGGTAGTTAAGGACGAGATAAGCAGGGTTTGAGGTAGGTCGAACCCAGCAATCCAAGCATGTGGGAGGGAATCCTGACAACGCATGAGCTCGAGCTTTGGTTGAGCGACATGTGACGGTGATCGGCCCTAACACGAACTAGGAGGAATCCACTCATGGCCAACACATACCCCTTATTATCGGTCAAAGGGATGATATATATACACTCGGGGAGCCCATAGATATGCGTGTCGTCACAAAAAATCGCACAAGGGAGACGTGGTCGATTAGAAGACCCCGTATACACTTCATGCGGACCGAAAATATGTATGGGTACGGTGGTGTGTGATGTGTTTAAATCCCAAATGCCCAACTTCCATGGGCCACCAACTACATTACAAACCGAACACCGTACCCGACTCCAAACCTGGTTCAATACGTATGATGTCAGTTTCCCAACTTCAAGGCGGTGGGGGGAGGGGGGGTGGGGGTCATCCCACGCATGCGCTCAAACTTTATTTGGCCTAGCATGGGACACATCTATATATATATATCTATACACCTATATGGTGTGAGAATAACTTTGAAAGTTGGTTGTTGGATGAAGCCAATCTGACGGTACAGAGATGGAAAATTCGAGCACTACTGGCCGTTGGATATCATCTACATTCCACCAGATTCTGCCACGTGTACAATCTAGAAGACTCCATGATTGAACTTAAGCATAATGCACAAACCTCAAAAAACAAGCACTTCTCCTTTCTTCTCTAGAATCTTCCATATCTTAATTGCCCAAACTGTTTTTTTTCTAAATGAATTGTCACTGTTTGTTTTTACCTTTAGAATGCACAATTCAATGAATCTTAAAATAGTTTTTTTTATAAAACTAATTGATTCTGGATGAGATGAACTATAAGAATTAAACGAACATCTACATCATGCATATATGACTCAAAACTTCAATGAGCACTGACACTGGTAGCGGGGAAACGATGGGAGAAGAGGCGGGAAACCGATGAGAGGAGTGGCGAGAAATGGTAGCCTGTTTTGAAAACCTAGTAGAGAAGGAAGCGTGAGCTAGCACGACGCATGCGCACAGTGCTTACCCATGTACTGCATGTGTTGTCAAAAGGGCTCGGGGTTGCCGTTCGATCTGGGAGCATCCAACGGTGCACACGTATGATCCGTGGGGTTTGGATTCTGGCCAACATTCAGTGGAAACCGGTGAAAACCACGAGAAAAAGATGTTTTGAAGTTTCAAAAAAATTTGAAAAAAATGCGGGATGTTAAGAGGATGATGTTTTATTGCCACACAAAATTGCAAGTTGAAACATATTATGAGATGTGAGATATGAAAAAGACAAAATCAACGTTGAATAGTGCTGAATAGTAATGTCACTATTTAGGGCTGAATTTTTCCTTTTTCATAGCTCACATCTCGTAATGTTTTTCAACTTGAAATTTTGTGTCGCAATAAAACATCACCTTCTTAACATCCCACATTTCTTTCAGATTTTTATGAAACTTTAAAATATGGTTTCCATGAAATTTTTATTGAATATCGGCTTTCGTGAGTGAACCATGTGCTATTTGAAAACATTTCGTGAGAAGAATCTCAGTTTTTAAATCCCCGTACATCCAAAACTCAGCCGAACATCATGAAACCTGGCATGGTGTCACGACATGGCACTTATATGTCGAGGAATTTTTTTGTCCATTGTGGCGCATGTTTTATTACAAGCCTCTTACAAACCAGATCTTCTCTCAAAGAAGCCTCGTGGTTTCAATAGGGAAACGTGTCCCCCTTGTGGACGAAATGTAATCACTGCCTCTTTTTGCCTTGTATTTTCTTCTACGAGCAACATGGAACAACAGGATATCCGAGCTGAAATTTAAAAATATTCAGGGTTTGTTTGGCCTTTTTATACACTAATTGAGTTTCATAGGCATTTATTGTCCATGATTCAAATCTGAACTTCAAATACATGCTCCAGTTCACCAAAATGTCTAGAAAATTTATACATGTGTCCTTGGGTGCATGTTTAGGTCCCATGCCAGGAATGGGAATTAATTACAACCGTACCCGCGTCATGGCTCGTCGTCAAACATTTGGAATCTCAGTTTTTAAATCCCAGTAAATCCTAAACTCACCAGAAAATCATCAAAGTTGTCATGGTGTCACTTAGGCACATGCTTTATTAGAAACCTCTTACAAAACCGGAGCTTCTCTCAAAGAAGCCTCTGTGACGCCCCCGATTTCACCGTACACTAATCATACACGCAAATGTGTACGACCAAGATCAGAGACTCACGGGAAGATATCACAACACAACTCTAGACACAAATAAAATAAAACAAGCTTTATATTACAAGCCAGGGGCCTCGAAGGCTCGAATACAAATGCTCGAAGACACAAGAGTCAACGGAAGCAATAATATCTGAATACAGACATAAGTTAAACAAGTTTGCCTTAAGAAGGCAAGCACAAAAGTACCAACGATTTAAAAGGTGAGGCCTCCTACCTGGGACCTCCTAACTACTCCTCGAAGCCAAACTCCATGTAGAATCATCCTCGGGGTCCTCTGGCTCCTGGACTCCATCATATTATCGCAATAACTGGGAAAGGGGGAAAAAGAAGTAGCAAACGAACTGTGAGTACTCATCTAAAGTACTCACAAGCAAGGATCTACACTACATATGCATTGGTATAATTGAAATGGGTAGTATCTGTGGACTGAACTGCAAAATGCCAGATTAAGTGGGGGATAGCTAGTCCTATCGAAGACTACGTTTCTGGCAGCCTCCATCTTGAAGCATATAGAAGAGAGTAGATGGTAACTTCACCAAGTATCATCGTATAACATAATCCTACCTGGCGATCCTCTCCCCGTCGCCCTGTGAGAGAGCGATCATCGAGTTGTATCTGGCACTTGAAAGGGTGTGTTTTATTAAGTATCAAGTTCTAGTTGTCATAAGGTCAAGGTACAACTCTGGGTCGTCCTTTTACCGAGGGACACAGCTATTCGAATAGATAAACTTCCCTGCAGGGGTGCACCACATTTCCCAACACGCTTGATCCCTCTGGCCGGACACACTTTCCTGGGTCATGCCCGGCCTCGGAAGATCAACACGTCGCACACCGGTCTAAATCCTATGGCGCAGGGGTCTGGGCCCATCGCCCATTGCACACCCGCACATTGTGAACGCGGCCGGTAAGCACACCTAGCCTCCCTAATACAAGAGTAGCCATTCCAGTCCAATCCGGCGCGCGCCGCTCATTCGCTGACGTCAAGAAGGCTTCGGCTGATACCACGACGTCGAGTGCCCATAACTGTTCCTGCGTAGTTGGTTAGTGCATATAGGCTAGTGTCCAGACTCAGATCAAATACCAATATCTCGTTAAGCTAAATCGTACCCATCGTGACCGCGTGGCGCACAAGGCCGGGGCTCGAATCCGTCGAAGATCAAGTCTCCGCGGGCATCGGCCGTGTAATTTAAGCTTCCAAACCTGACCTGGTGGCCAGGGGCGTAACTTTCGATCTACTCCAGATGGCCAAGCAAGTCGGCCCGCAGTGCGAACTGCCGAACACAAAGATCTGTCCGAGGAGAAAAGTGTCACCCTGGACTGCATCACTATCAATGATCGTAGGAGCCATCAAGCCTAACAGCGACGATACAGAGGAACTCTCAATGAAAGCACCAATGTCGGTGTCAAAACCGGCGGATCTCGGGTAGGGGGTCCCGAACTGTGCGTCTAAGGCGGATGGTAACAGGAGGCAGGGGACACGATGTTTTACCCAGGTTCGGGCCCTCTTGATGGAGGTAAAATCCTACGTCATGCTTGATTTATTCTTGATTATATGAGTATTACAAGAGTTGATCTACCATGAGATCGGAGAGGCTAAACCCTAGAAACTAGCCTATGGTATGATTGTATGTTGCCCTACGGACTAAAACCCTCTGGTTTATATAGACACCAAAGAGGGTTAGGGTTACACAAGGTCGGTTACAAAGGAGGAGATATCCATATCCGTATTGCCTAGCTTGCCTTCCACGCCAAGGAGAGCCCCATCCGGACACGGGACGAAGTCTTCAATCTTGTATCTTCATAGTCCAACAGTCCGGCCAAAGGATAGAGTCCGGCTGTCTGGAGACCCCCTAATCCCAGACTCCCTATGTAACCCCTGAACCAGGCTTCAATGACGACGAGTCCGGCACGCAGTGTTGTCTTCGGCATTGCAAGGCGGGTTCCTCCTCCGGATATACCATAGAAGAGTTCAAATAAAGGATAGTGTCCGACCCTGCAAAATAAGTTCCACATACCACCATAGAGAGAATAATATTTCCACAAATCTAATCTGCTGACACGTTTAGGCAACATGACATTATGCCATGGCTCGGCGATTATTCGAACCGTTTTTCTTTAACTAGCCCTGCACATAACGCGAGGCAGTTTCTTGACACATCTTGTCAAAGCAGAGATCGTGTTCCCCTTATTACGGGATTCTCATCAATATGGGCGTGGGTAACCCAAATGTTCCTAGGACTCCTAGACTTTAGGCAAGTCCCAAATGGCTATGGGGAGGACGCTTGATATTCACCCTCTTTATAAAGGGACAAGGCTTTTACTTTTTTCCTCCCGTGCTCAATCGAACCCTTCCCCTGCCTCGAGTTCTAACACCGCCTAGATCAGGTGCTTCGGATCTTCAATCATGTCCGGATCCAGCCTCCAGGGTCGATGGATGCCCTCCTCCGTCACGGAAGAGGATATCAAGAAGTTGAGGGAGGCAAGATACCTGACCGCCGAAGTCTCACATCGGCTGCCCGCCCGAGGGCAGGTTGTCCCTACTCCTTAACCCAACGAAGACGTCGTGTTCATCTCCCACTTCCTCCGAGGACTAGGCCTCACTCTGGATCCCTTCGTAAGGGGTTTAATGTTCTATTACGGGCTTGATTTCCACGATCTAGCCCAGGATTCCTTTCTCCACATCTCGGCATTTATTATTGTATGTGAGGACTTCCTAAGCATTACCCCTCACTTCGGCCTGTGGCTCAAGACCTTTGATGTGAAGCCGAAGACGGTCGAGGGGTAGTATGCAGCGTGCAGAGGCGCATTAATAAGCAAGATTGCAGGAGCTCCGTGGCCAAAAGGTTCCTTTCCAGAGGTGTCTGGATTATGGCAACGGGAGTGGTTCTACATCACCGCTCCCAGAAGTGCCAAGTGGGTAGCTTCCCCCGCCTTTCGCCGTCCACCACAACTAATGTCATGGATCAGCAGGGGGCTGAGCTGGGTTCCAGCCAAGGATGTGCCCATAATGCAGAGCTGCATCTAAGATCTCTTCGAGAGAGATTTTAGTTTGGTTATGGTAGTGCAAGTCATGCTGGTTCGTCGAGTCCAGCCATGCAAACGCCGGCCCCTCCGCTTGTGGGAATTCAACCCAGAAGGACCGCGTGCTATTCAGAATTTCCTCGACCTAACGCACGAGGAGATTTATAAATCATTCTTCGGACCTCAAATAGAGTGTCCGGATACTACCGAGGACATGGGCCTGAGCAGCAACCGCACCGCCGACCAAGTAAGTAATCCTCTAGCCGAACACACCGTCTTTCATTTATCATGACGCCATTCTGAGAAATCGCTCTTCGACCAGGACTGGCTAACAAAGGCGAATATGATTTGGTGTTCGGCCCCCCTTCCTGAGGGTTTGGACAATCCGGTACTGGAAAAGATGCTCGAGCTAGTACCTTGCCCAGAGCCCTCAAAGGAAGATAAATGGGGGAATAATGAGGGCGAAAGCGGGCCCCCATCGCTACCAATTCAAACCGAGGGAATGAGCGCCTCCGTGAAGGAGGATAACCAAGGGGAAGATTCTGGCCTTCTCTCGCTCCGGGGAAGGAAGAGGACTGCCTTTGAAGATCCGGAAACCAAGGCTTCCTAACGGGAGAAGAAGTCTCCAACAGAGGGTCCTGCCTTGGGGGGTGCTCTTTCCGCACAAAGTCCGCGCGGGGATCAGCCCTCTAACGAGCCGTAAGTGATCAAAAAATACTTAATTGTAAAGATATTCTACCTTACTTCCGAGGAAAATAACCGAAGTGTTTATCTTGCAGTTCGGATCTTAGCCCTTCTCAACATAGCTCGTCTTCAGGGGACCTTCTTCCGGAGATGATGGAGAGTGAAACGCCTCCTCCGAACTGCCCCGCTCAAGAAGCGGGCGACCTTGAAGTGTCATCGCGGAGGGCCTCTACGAATTCGGTGAAGCCAGAAGATAATCCTATAGTCACCCAAAGTCCCCAGCATTCGGCTCTTGAAGAGAGCAAACAAAGGAGTCCGGCGCCGTCTGGTATGCGGTCGGACGCACTGAGGGATCTGCTAAAGCGAGCGACCATCTCGTAAGAACACCGTACGTTGATGGGTACGGTGATGGAAAGGATTTCGTCCGCCGAAAGCGGGTTGCATGACGCCTTTATGAGTCTACTAACGGGCTTTGAGGTACATAAAATGATATACATTTGTGATAGTACCGCACTTTTTTAGGTGTGCCCTGTGTAGATAGTAGCCCCTGAGACTCTGGTTGTTGACGAGAGCGGCGACAAACAGAGGATCGTAGTCCAATGTAATAACAAGACTGCTTTTATGTGTAGGTGGTGGAAGCTCCGGTGGCTAGCCGGGCTGATGAGTTTGCCGAACTAAAGCGGCAACTGGATGCGGTGGATGCCGACATCGAGCTTGTTAACAAGCGGCTTGACGAGGCACATGGTAAGTGATGTTTTCTGGTGAATGTCACATAGTAAGAGCAGCGTGATGCCAGTATCTTTAATATGCGTTGACTGCAGATGGAGCTGCCACCGTGGAGACCCTTCACGTGGAACTTGCCCGAGCCAAAGAACAAACAAGGAGTAGTAATGCGGCTGCTTTGAAGGCGGCCGAAGAGTTAAGAGCCGAGAAGGCCGTGCATTGCGAGAGCAAATAGAAGATGGCCAAGATGGCTATAAAGTTAAAAGACACTCTCGACCGTTGCCAGTTCCTTGCAGAAGAAAACCGAGCGAAGGCGACGGACCTCGAAAAGGCCACGATGGCGGCCAAAGACACCCGCTCTGCCATGAGGGCGAAGAAGGAAGAGTTGCGTAAAGCCGGTGATATTGTGGCTGGGAAGCCTTTTGCTGCGGAGAAAGTTCGGAGATTCGCGGTATGCCCCTCTGGATCGGCTGTGGAGTTCGGTAGACGCATATCTGGATTTGATGGCAAGTGCTGTCGATGTGGCCGAATACTTCCGAGATCAAACAGATCGTGAAATGGACAAGCTATTCTAGTCGTAGTTTAATGTTCCAGAGCGTCCACTTCCACTAACTAATCAGCTTGCCGAATGGGACGAACTCAATAGATTGTCCGAACTTGCCATGAGGTCTGTCGTAGATCATCTGTGGCCAGAAAAGCCGAAGCAGAACATCTATTTCAGCTTCGTGCAGCAGTTCCTTGGTGCGGTGCCGCGCATCAATGTGATGAAGAGGTCGGCATGCATAGAAGGCTCGCGGATGGCCCTTGCCCGTGTCAAAGCATACTGGGCGGAGATGGATGCTACCACTGTTGCGGCGCAGGGTTCCGCCATAGGCCGAGTGGCTGCCGAGCACTATTTTGAAGAAGTTCTTGAGGGTGCTCGTTTGATAGAGGCCCAGTGCTCGAAGAATATTATGTTTGAGTGACATGTATTCCCATTGTAAAAGCAATGTTTACTTGAATTTATCGAGGATGTATTTATACTTGTGCTCGAAAGTATTGTGAGGCCTCTTGTGTGGCCGTTTATGTATACATGTATATAACCTGAAAGATTGCAGTCGTCGGCTTCAGCCCCCATGCATATAATGCGGGGGTGTTCGCAGAAAACGCGTATTAACACTTAATCCAATGTCTTGGTCCTAATAAGGAGGTGATAGCGCAGCGAACTAGGAAACCGGACTATAATGCTTTAACACTTCCACTTAGACATAGGAGTTTGACAGTGGGCTACTATATAGCCCCTGGTGGCTCCGCACTCACCCGAATTCGGGGTGCGTACATGCCCGGCTGGGGAACGACCCTTTGTTAAGGCGGAGGAATTCTAAGATTCCAATAGGTCATTGAGTGGTTGACCAGTCTCGCGCAAGATCATGACAGTCAGTTTTCGGCTTTCTCTATTGAGGTGCTTGTCCGGATGAACCAGGGCACAATCGCAGTAGTTCTCCTGGTGCCGCCTTAGCCGATAGAGCGGAACGTAAGGCAGCAAAACACAGGAGCCAGGCAAACCCAACATTTGACCAAATACATGATTCAGAGCTGATGCATACAAGGACAAACATGCGACGCCGAACACTTCCTAAGGTATTCGGTCTTTATGGTGTAAACCGGGCCTAAACAGTGCCCTTTGTAAGGATCCCCTGTGTCTAGGTACGTGCATTGTTCTGGCGTGGCCACATGCCAAGACGTCAGCATCCTTCTCGATTGTACTGAGAATCCGAGGGATGTGTATCAACAAGAGCCAGTAAAAAAGGTTGAAACAGGGTCTTAATCTAAAAAGAATCCTTTGAACAGGTCCCTGCTGCACGTCTGCGCCTGTGTCTCCGTTGTGCCGTATCCTGGACGGGTGTAGCACGATGGTCATCTGCAAAAGAGAGGAACTTAGGTGAAAAGTTGTCGTGCAAAAAGGTAGGTTTAAAGAAACCATGTATAGTTCAAGATGAGTAAAAATTGCCACTTGTCTGCGCGCGTTGAGCCCCTTGTATTTGTAATAGGGGTGTGGTCATCAAACCTGTATGAATTACATATAGCAGCGCTGGACTCGTATAACTATGTCCGTGGTCTTGACGACCTATCGAATGCTTTAGTTGGTGAGGCCATTTTAGTGTGCGGCTGCCAAGCCAGCCGCACTCTCTTTGGCGCGCAGGGATCGCTCAATATTTCCATTTACTGTAATGATGCCATGTGGACCGGGCATCTTAAGCGTGAGGGAAGCGTAATGCGGTATTGCGTTAAAGTGAGCGAAAGCTTCGCGTCCAAGTAGGGCTTGATAACCACTTTGGAACGGAGCAATGTGGAAGGTTAAATTTTTGCTGCGGAAGTTGTCGGGGAAGCCGAATATAACCTCTAGTAGCAGGGAGCCCGTGCAATGAGCCCCTAGGCCTGGCGTTACTCCTCTAAAGGTAGTATTGCTGTGGCAAATTTTTGTTGGGTCTATCCCCATTTTGCGGATTGTGTCCTGATATATCAGGTTTAAGCTGCTGCCGCCGACCATCAGGACTCGTGTGAAGTGGTATCCGTCAATTATTGGATCTAATACCAAGGCAGCCCATCCTGCGCTCCAGATACTTGCTGAGTAATCCTGATGGTCGAAGGTGATCGGTTGAGACAGCCAGTGGCAGAACTCCGCGGTGATAGGCCCTTGGGCATGTTTATCTGGGTGTGCCGCTTTGCTTCTCCCCTTTATCACGTGTAACATGTTTACTATTTTGACTTCTGGTGGAAATTTCTTCTGTTCCCCAGTGTTTTGCTTGCGAGGCTCATCCTCGTCTCCGCTTGGTGTATCCTGCCCCTTATGTTTGGCGTTGAGCTTGCCGGACTGCTTGAAGACCCAACATTCTCTACGGGTATGATTTGCAGGTTTATCGAGGGTACTATGGATCTGACATATTTGGTCCAGAATTTTATTTAAATTGGACAGTTCATCTCTGGCACCTTTAGAGGGTGGCTTTTGCTGACCTGGCCGAGAGCTTCTGAATTCGGCGTTTACCGCCGTGCTCGTCGGGATGTCTTCTTTATTCCGGCGCTTATTATTTTTGCTGCGTCGTGATTTCCCGTTTTCGTCTCTATCTTCGGATGTACTTGGGTCGCTAGTGCTGCATCGGGCTAGCCAGCTGTCCTTGCCCGCGCAAAAGCAGGTCATGAGGCTTGTTAATGCTGCCATTGTTCTCGACTTTTCTTGGCCGAGGTATGTGGCAAGCCATTCATCTCGGACATTGTGCTTAAAGGCTGCCAAAGCTTCGGCGTCTGGACAGTCGACTATTTGGTTCTTTTTAGTAAGAAACGTATTCCAAAGCTTTCGGGCTGACTCTCCGGGCTGTTGAGTTATATGACTCAAATCGTCCGCATCTGGAGGTCGGACATAAGTCCCTTGAAAATTCACCCGAAAAGCGTCTTCGAGATCTTCCCAGCTTCCAATGGAGCTTTCGGGGAGGCTTTTAAGCCAGTGCCGAGCTGGCCCTTTGAGCTTCAGGGGCAAGTACTTGATGGCGTGGAGATCATCTCCTCGAGCCATATGGATATGGAGGATATAGTCCTCAATCCAGTCCCCAGGGTCTGTTGTTCCGTCGTATGCCTCTCTGTTTACAAGTTTGAATCCCTCTGGAAATTCATGGTCCAGCACCTCATCAGTGAAACATAGGGGATGTGCGGCACCCCTGTATCTGGGTGTACTGTGTTGTTCGGATGTTCGTTGTGTTGCATCATATGCTGGAGCACGCTTGCGTGGTCCATAAATGTATCTGGTTGCGCCGTCCTTTTGATGCGAGCCCTCGCGTGGATCGCGTATTGGCTTATGTGCGGCGTTGTTCGCCGCTCTATGTTGGCCGTGAGGTCGTCTATCCGGCCGGATGGCCATTTTAATTTTTGGTTGCGGGGGATCTAAAGCCTCCTCATCGAATTCAGGTAGCAACTTCCGCTTCGGGTAGCTCTTGGTGTGTCGATTACCGCCGTACTTCGCCGCTGTGTTGAGTACTTTACTCCATCCGATTCTGAGTGTGTCTTGCGCAGCCTTGAGCCTTTGTTTCTGCTTTTTTAGACTCCTCGCGGTGGCAACAAGCCTTTGATGGGCATTCTGTTGCTCCGGGTGTCTGTCCGATGTGATGTCGTCCGGATTATTATCTTTGACAGACTCGGGTTGTTCCTTTTGATTCTCCGTGTTGCCGTGGTTCGACGATTGTTCACCCTGCTCTAACGCTGGGTCTATATGATCATTGTTTCTACCGAGGCGGGATTTGGGGCGGCATTTACACCAGCGCTTTGACTGCTTCTCGAGGGGACAACCCTTCATTGCGTCCTTCTGTTCCTTGTCGTCGTTTCCTTTTGGTGTGTCCACCATGTATACGTCATGTGATGAAGTGGGCGTCTGGTGCCCTGTGGGCAGTGGTTCCTGTTCGTCTCCTGCATCGTCGTCCATACCGTCGATGTCTTCGGAGTCGAAGTCGAGCATGTCGGTTAAATCGTCGACAGTGGCTACTAAGTGGGTGGTGGGTGGGCGGCGAATTTCTTTGTCAGCCGCATCCAAATCCTGCCGGACATAGTTCGGCCAGGATCCTCCTGACAAGGAGAGAGACCTTAATGAGTTCAGTACGTCGCCGAAGGGCGAGCGCTGAAAAATATCTCCGGAGGTAAACTCCATGATCGACGCCCAATCGGATTCGATAGGAACAGGCGCAGGCGGTTCGGAGTCCGTGGCTGGAGAAGGATCCGGCAGTTTGATAACACGGCTCTCGTGAAGGGTAAGGTCGATATTCGGCTCGATCGCTGCTGAGGATACGGCCTCCGTGACGGGGTCTATCCACCCGTCCATGGATGGCGCAACTGGCTCCGAATTGAAGCTCGGAGCGGCTGCCAATGCGATCTCCTGAATATGGTCCGATGGCAGAGCTAAATCGTACCCATCGTGACCGCGTGGCGCACAAGGCCGGGGCTCAAATCCGTCGAAGATCAAGTCTCCGCGGGCATCGGCCGTGTAATTTAAGCTTCCAAACCTGACCTGGTGGCCAGGGGCATAACTTTCGATCTGCTCCAGATGGCCAAGCGAGTCGGCACGCAGTGCGAACCGCCGAACACAAAGATCTGTCCGAGGAGAAAAGTCTCACCCTGGACTGCATCACTATTGATGATAGTAGGAGCCATCAAGCCTAACAGCGACGACACAGAGGAACTCTCAATGAAAGCACCAATGTCGGTGTCAAAACCGGCGGATCTCAGGTAGGGGGTCCCGAACTGTGCGTCTAAGGTGGATGGTAACAGGAGGCAGGGGACATGATGTTTTACCCAGGTTCGGGCCCTCTTGATGGAGGTAAAACCCTACGTCCTGCTTGATTTATTCTTGATGATATGAGTATTACAAGAGTTGATCTACCACAAGATCGGAGAGGCTAAACCCTAGAAGCTAGCCTATGGTATGATTGTATGCTGTCCTACGGACTAAAACCCTCCGGTTTATATAGACACCGGAGAGGGTTAGGGTTACACAAGGTCGGTTACAAAGGAGGAGATATCCCTATCCGTATTTCCTAGCTTGCCTTCCACGCCAAGGAGAGACCCATCCGGACACGGGACGAAGCCTTCAATCTTGTATCTTCATAGTCCAACAGTCCGGCCAAAGGATAGAGTCCGGTTGTCCGGACACCCCCTAGTCCCGGACTCCCTCACCCACCTCTCACCTAGGTGGTCTCCACCTGCCCTATCGCTCCACCACAAGTAACAGTCGGGGGCAGTCGGGAACCCAGGCCCACCACTACCTGGATGGAACCACTTACCCCTTTAGTCCCCACATCGGAGTCACTTGCGAGTACTCTACGAGCCGACCCGACTTTAGTCACCACATGTATCACATATTATGTATATAAGTATATACCCGGGATCACCACCCAAGTGATCACGGCCCGATAGTATAGCATGGCAGACGGACAAGAATGTAGGGCCACTGATGGAATACTACCATCCTATACTAAGCTTTTAGGATTGCAGGTAAAGATAACAACAGTAATAGCAAATACATGCTATGCATCAGGATAGGATTAATGGAAAGCAGTAACATGCTACACTACTCTAATGCAAGAAGTAGAGAGAAGAATAGGCAATATCTGGTGATCAAGGGGGGGCTTGCCTGGTTGCTCTAGCAAGGAGGGGTCATCAACAACATAGTCGATCGGGGCACCAGCAGCAGCGTCAGTCTTGTAGTCTACCGGAGAGAAGAGGGGGAAGAAACAATGAATACAATGCAAAAAGATGCATATCGATGCATGACATGACTAGTAAGTGTGCCAGATGTTCCCTAACGCGGTAGGAGGTGATACTGGCGAAGGGGGGAAACATTTGGGAAAGTACCCCCGGAGTTTCGCGTTTTTGGACAGATGAATCAAAGGGGGAAAGTTGCACGTTCGCTACGCTAGGGACATGTGGCGGGCGAACGAGCTACATATCCGAATTTGTCTCGTCGTTTTGAGCAACTTTCATGTACAAAGTATTTTCATCCGAGTTACGGTTTATTTACTATGATTTATCAAAGTTTTATGCAATTTTTGGAATTTATTTAATTATTTTAAATCGAATATTATCTAGAACAGTGAAAGGTGATGTCAGCATGACGTCACCATGATGTCAACAGGTCAAACCCGGCTGACCAGAGTCAACCCTGGCTTGTGGGTCTAGTGGGACCCACCTGTCATTGAGACAAACGTGAAATAGGATTTGTTTTAAAACTAATTAGGATTAATTAAGTGTGGGCCCCATTACTCAGTGACAGATTATTATTTTAATTGCTTAATTAGGTTAGTGAATCAGGGTTAATTAGTTAATTAATTGATTCATTTTAATTATTATTATATATATTTTTACTCCTTTTTTAAATTCATTCTGGGCGGGGGGCCCGTGTTAGTGGCCAGGGGGGCCTTAGCGGTTACGGAGCGGGGGATGCGAGCGCTCGACCCAGGAGAGGGTCGAGCGGCGCTGATGGGTGTCGGAGCCGGGCGCCGGATGCGGCAGCGATGGGGCCCGGCGGACAGTGCGGGGTAACGGCAGACACAACATGCGACGAGAAGCTTCGCGGCAGCGGTGGTCCGGGCGGGGCAGAGTGCGGGGCGGTGGCATGCTGCGCAGCGAGCGAGCGGCGCAGGCAAGGTGATGCACGGGCGAGCGTTGGGCGGAGGACAGCGGGACGGCGGTGAGCCAAAGTGGCAGAGCGGCGAGGGGCGCCGCGGTGCGGCGAAGCGAGCCGGCGGCGTGCGCGTGTGGAGGAGGGTGAGGTCTCTATGGCGCTGGTTGTGGCGAGCGTGAGAGAGGCGCCAGTGCAAGCTGCAGAGCGCGACGATGCAAGAGCAGTGCACGGGAGGGGGGCTGCGGGCGGCCAGGGGCCGAGCGGGAGTGCGACAAGGTCAACGGGTGGGGAAGAGGGCGGCAGCACGGTGAGGTAGAGCAGCACAGGGCCGGCCACGGCGCGGGTGCAACACATGCGGGCAGTAGCGGTGGAGGGCGAGTGTGACTTGGAGCGGGCGGGCACGGCGTCGGGCCCGGCGGACGACGTTCGACAGGGGGAGAGGGGAGAGGTCGGGGCCTCACTACAGGAGTGTAGGGGGTATGGGCAGCGAGGGTCGAGGAGGTGGACGGGGATGACGTTCCGGCGAGGAGAGGGATGAGGAGGCAAGGAGGTAGGCCGGCATGGTGGCTCCGGTGTCGGCGGCGTCGTGGTGGTG
>NC_041388.1:333272683-333287864 GCF_002162155.2 Triticum dicoccoides
TAAAGGAGTGAGTGGGGAGGTGGCCTGGGCCAGGTGGGCTGGCCGGGCGGCCTGGTGGCCTTCTGGGCCAATGCCCAGTGAGGGGGGTCTCCTTTTCATTTTTGTTTTTTATTTTCTTTTCTTTTATTTATTTTTATCTTTGTTTTCTATTATTTTAGTTTTTGTAAAATATATACTTGGCATCTAACTTAGTATTTCAATTTAGTCCGCTGTCACAAAAAGTCTAGTCCCCGAATAATTTAGTTTGATATTTTATTAACTAGTAAAGTCATTTAAATAGTTAGGTTTGCTACTATTTAAATCATTTTAGTGCAGTTAAGCATTTCATAATAGTTTGGTTTCTCCACCATAATTACTTATGCATTATTTGGCACAACCCGAACAATTTGGTTTTAATATTTGAAAACTTTTATTGTTTGCCTTCAATTAAATTTTGAATTTGTTTCAGTTTTGAACTATCGAGAGTTTATCAACAGTAACCGAGGTGATGTGGCATCATTAGCGGGGGATCACTATAGCTTAATTATTCGGGCGTCACAATTCTCCTTTGCTACAAGAAATCTCGTCCTGAGATTTAAGAAGCGTAAGGGGGAAGGTTATGGTTACGAAATTCTAGCGAGTGTTCTTGGTCTTAGTTGCTCTCCTCAAAATGGTCGATCCATAACGCTGATGTCCTCATACTTCAGCCTGAGGTCATCAAGATGAAGTCGACATCCTTTCTTCGTGAACTCCATCGTACTTACGAAAAGGATAAGGGGTAGCTTCGGAAGAACGGAACTGTACAAGGTGGCTATCTGTTAGATAGCTTAGGGGAAGTGGCAGGAAGTATCTCTCGAATTAAACCTAAGATAAACATCAAGAGCAAAATAAGAAGGCCCAATAAGAAGTATCAAGCAGATAGACAATCGTTCTATGCTTGAAACAGAGCGTGAAAGCGTTTTAGAGCAACGAGAATAATTATTGTGTCTAATACTAGAATAGATCACTAGGAAGGTGGCTTGCAAATTACCTACGAAATCAAGAGCAAGGATAACTTTGAAACAGGGATGTTCAGGAGAGTCGGGTTTCGATCATGTGGAACTATGGGCTATGGGCCCACCATGTGGGTCAAAAGTAGGGAGAGCGGTGACGTCTTGCACATCATGTAAGCATGGCATGTCGGAGGATAGTCTGTCAGTTATGTAGGCAACAACGTTGGTACCAAGGGCGAGGGACGAAGAGAACCATTTTCCTGCTTGTTGAAACAAGGTGGACCAATAGGCAAAGTTCGCATCCATCGGTGGTTACCGGAATGCCATCAACAAAAGCAACAGGGTCTTACCGACAAGGTTGTACACCAAGGTGTTTACATAAGCAGGAGAATATTACTGCATAGATCATATAGATCACCAGAAAGGTTAAACAAACCAATGTAAAGGATATGTGATCATCAGATTAAACAAAACAATGGAAAGGAAAATGTATTTAAACACATATTTCAGGGGTATATCCTTCCCAAGGGCAAGCAGAGCATGATATCCATAACGGGATATAACATAGAAAACCCTTTAGCAAAGGGGATAGAAATTTCATGCCATTATCCATACGACGGTGTTTGGATAATTGATAAAGAAAATGTAGCTTTTTGCTTCAAATGTTCTTATTGAAAATCGGAGTATCAGTGACATGCTTTGAGATAACATTGACATGGTCTTCAAGCAAAGTTCAGACTCTGGATACACGAAGCATCCATCAGGAACAACTTGTAGAATAAGTTTTACAATTTCCTCATGGATGAATGGATAACCTTGCAGAAAAGGAAACTATAACACAAGGTGCTCCGGCCAGGTGTGCTAGGCATGACATCACCTTACCAGGTCATGTAAAGGTGTTATAACTCCTGGAAATATGTTCCAACCATCATACCTGACCGAGACTCAGATCTGATTGGTGTCAGGATACCTCAGACTCAAGATGCCTGAGAAGAAAAAGTGCAACACAAATTGACGAAATGACATTGTAAGATCCTCGGGAAATGAACTATGGAAGTGAGTTCCGAAACAAGAGTTCCTCATTAAATCAAGGAGAGGGTGAGGAGGTGGCTGATGGACTCAGCGCCAATTCATTGAGATTTCCAAAAAGATGGACTTCCACAATTATATGAACAAGGACATAACATTTGCCACATCAAATGATATAATGATGTATGCTCGAGAAGAACATACACAATTAACATTGGTTGAAGGGTGCACCCGAAATATGGGCTTAGGTAGCAGAATCAATGTTAGAATGGTGATTCAATAATTAATGGCCTAAGGATGTAATGTTGACCATCAACTCCAAAGCAATAGAGTTGATAGAAGGGTAGAATCCAAACAGCACTGTTCACCTGTTGGTATCCCGGTTAGAAATAACACAAGAAAGAATGGTGATGGTGAGAAGTATCACTATACCATGAATTCTTAAGAGGTGGAGCAATTCTCACAACATCCTTGACATAGAAGGTGGTAATACTTCAAGGTAGAACATAATACAAGCTCGATAGCAAGGTGCATCCACAACATGAACAAGTTTATGATGAAATAAAGATAAGGATTTTGTCGATGGTAACTCAAATTACCAAGGGACGAGGATGCTACTTACCATCATGAATTTGGTTGATATCCTGGAAGGAGTCAAAATGTTGATGATGATCACGACACATTTGTCGAGGGATTTCATGAAGATGTAATCGATTGGTGATGGCATCAAGTAAAAGGAATGATGAAGCGCAAGTTTATTGTAACTATGGGTACGACACAAACTCGGAATCAAGCTTGTTGTTCAAGGCAAAATGATATGACGAGGAAGATCGACGTAAGCTTAGCTCACCGTCGAAAATTTTGCTCCGGGAAGAAGGACCAGGTAGCACAGTTAAAATTTAGCACAAAAATGATATAGCCGATCAGGCTAGGAATGACTTGAAGGATTAATAAACTTGTAAGCAATTACAATTATTTAAGAGTTATTGAATCGGAGTGCAGAGTTGATTCACTTATTGGTGTTCTCGAGAGACTAATAACTCAGAACCCGTGGGAAATCTGAAATTGGTGAGAAGCAATACTAGATGAAGACTCATAAGCAGTTATGTAGTTCAGTGATATTCTCGAGATAACAGAGGTGAAACTCGGAGGTAGATCAGAATAGAAACTGATCTGTATCGTAGACTTGCGATAGTATATACTATAATCTTGTCAGAATAGACGAGGCAATGGAATGGTTTCCTTTCAGATATATTGAATAAGGTTAGCATGGTCGGAACCATAACTACAAGGGATCCAATTTACGATACCGGAAGAATTATTCAAATGATTAAATATTCTTGCAAGAAGCTTTCATAATAAGTTCCACACCGTGTCCATGGGAATGAACACAAAGGTTCAGGGTCGACTCCCACTTCTGCAATGCATAAGTTTTCATTCACTTCTCATTTTCAAAAAAGTTGTAGTGTTGAAATTTTATTTGGCAAAGCAACAAAAGAGTATGACTTGTGAAAACTTTCGGTTCATACGGTTTGGGGAAGGCATAGGTTCAACCCATCGGGGAATCTTAGGATCATATACCATAAATTTCAAGAATAAATAACACAAGCTCAATAGTAGAGCATGCTTGAGCAAGCGGAGGATACAATTTACCAAAGGCATTATGTAACCGAGGAAAGGCTCACAAGCTTATTGAATATGAAGGACGTTGTCAGATAAAATCTGACAAAGGGTCTGGTGGTCCACAAGGGATCGGATGTGAGCGTCAGTACTCAACTAGAGGAAGAAAGAATGCAAGGAGATCAGATTATAGAAACAACTGACTAACTCAAAGCTCAATTGCAAAGGAATGAATTCCAAGACAAGGGATCAGAAGCAATGCTCTGATTAGGGATGGATAGGTAGAATAGCCTTAGGCATACAATTGATGGCGATTTGATTGGTCGATAACCAGCTCATGTTCAAAATGACATCTCAGTCAGAAAAATAATTTTAAAAGGATCAACCGATGATTACTTGCATTCGCACTCATGTTGAATTAATAGGATCAAAATGACGGTGTCAAAGGAGACTAATGAATGTTGCTAGACCTATGGGAAGCATCCATAATGCAAGCAGACAAGTATTATCCAGAGCAATAGTTTTAAAGAGGATTCTTGAAAGATCGGAGAGTATTTCAAAGTATCATAAGAAACATATGAACAACTGGGGATGGATGAATACTCGATAAGTGCGAGTAATAATCCGTAGAGGGTATTCATGTGGCAAGAACTGCAAGGCAGTAAGCTCAAAGGATTCTTGGAACAATAGAGAGCAGTTCGAGGCATCTTGTAATAACAAGATCAATGGGGTTGAATGTAAGAATGGCAGATGTATGTAGTTATCAATAAGGATATAACAGTGGTAGGGAATTTGCAAAGGCGGTGGGTACAAGTTTCTCGGGAGAACATCGTAGAGTGTCCTCAGAATATTCTAGTGCAGCAGTCGACCATTGGTAATAAGATGCTCTCCAGGTGAAAGTGATCACGAGATCCTAATGTTAGATCTATCAAAATTCATTTAACCCGAATAGAAGAGAGCAGAGTACCAGAGTAAAGATCAACGAGTAAAAGATCCTAATACCACCCAAATGGTGACGTGGACCATAAGACACACAACCATGTTAGTAAAAGTTTTGTAATGTCTAGACTCGACTTTGGCCAAGGAGTGTGGAAGGGGGATTCCTACAGGCAGTCGGCTCTAATACCAACTTGTGACGCCCCCAATTTGACCATACACTAATCATACACGCAAATGTGTATGACCAAGATCAGAGACTCACGGGAAGATATCACAACACAACTCTAGACACAAATAAAATAATACAAGATTTATATTACAAGCCAGGGGCCTCGAAGGCTCGGATAGAAATGCCCGAAGGCATAAGAGTTGGCGTAAGCAATAATATATGAGTACAAACATAAGATAAACAAGTTTTCCTTAAGAAGGCTAGCACAAAAGTAGCAACGATCGAAAAGGCGAGGCCTCCTGCCCGGGACCTCCTAACTACTCCTCGAAGCTGAACTCCATGTAGAATCATCCTCGGGATCCTCTGGCTCCTGGACTCCATCATATGATCGCAATAACTGGGAAAGGGGGAAAAAGAAGTAGCAAAGCAACTGTGAGTACTCATCCAAAGTACTCGCAAGCAAGGATCTACACTACATATGCATTGGTATCAATGAAATGGGTAGTGTCTATGGATTGAACTGCAGAATGCCATATTAAGAGGGGGATAGCTAGTCCTATCGAAGACTACACTTCTGGCAGCCTCCATCTTGAAGCATATAGAAGAGAGTAGATGGTAAGTTCACCAAGTATCATCGTATAGCATAATCCTACTCGGCGATCCTCTCCTTGTCGCCCTATGAGAGAGAGAGAGAGCGATCACCAAGTTGTATCTGGCACTTGAAAGGGTGTGTTTTATTAAGTATCCAGTTCTAGTTGTCATAAGGTCAAGGTACAACTCCGGGTCGTCCTTTTACCGAGGGACACGACTATTCAAATAGATAAACTTCCCTGCAGGGGTGCACCACATTTCCCAACACGCTCAATCCCATGGCCGGACACACTTTCCTGGGTCATGCCCGGCCTTGGAAGATCAACACGTCGCAACCCTACCTAGGCACAACAGAGAGGTCCGCATGCCGGTCTAAATCATATGGCGCAGGGGTCTGGGCTCATCGCCCTTTGCACACGTGCACATTGTGAACGTGGCCGATAAGCAGACCTAGCCTCCCTAATACAAGAGTAGACGTTCTAGTCTAATCTGGCGCGCGCCGCTCAGTCGCTGACGTCAAGAAGGCTTTGGCTGATACCACGACGTCGAGTGCCCATAACTGTTCCCGTGTAGTTGGTTAGTGCGTATAGGCCAGTGGCCAGACTTAGATCAAATACCAAGATATCATTAAGCGTGTTAATTGAAGTATCCGCGAACGCCGACCAGGGCCAGGCCCACCTCTCACCTAGGTGGTCTTCACCTGCCATGTCGCTCCACCACAAGTAACAGTTGAGGGCCGTCGGGAACCCAGGCCCACCACTACCTGGATGAAACCACCTGCCCCTTCAGCCCCCACATCAGAATCACTTGCGGGTACTCTACGAGCCGACCCGACTTTAGTCACCACATGTATCACATATTATGTATATAAGTATATGATACGTCTCCAACGTATCTATAATTTTTGATTGCTCCATGCTATATTATCTACTATTTTGGACATTATTGGGCTTTATTATCCACTTTTATATTATTTTTGGGACTAACCTATTAACCGGAGACCCAGCCCACAATTGCTATTTTTTGCCTATTTCAGGGTTTCGAAGAAAAGGAATATCAAACGGAGTCCAAACGGAATGAAACCTTCGGGAATGTGATTTTCTCACCGAACGTGATCCAGGGGACTTGGACCCAACGTCAAGAAACAAAAGAGGAGGCCACGAGGTAGGGGGTCACACCTACCCCCCCTCCCAGGCGCGCCCTCCACCCTCGTGGGCCCCCTGTTGCTCCACCGACGTACTCCTTCCTCCTATATATACCTACGTACCCCCAAACGATCAGATACGGATCCAAAACCCTAATTCCACCGCCGCAACTTTCTATATCCACGAGATCCCATCTTGGGGCCTATTCGGGAGCTCTGCCGGAGGGGGCATCGATCACGGAGGGCTTCTACATCAACACCATAGCCCCTCCGATGAAGTGTGAGTAGTTCACCTCAGACCTACGGGTCCATAGTTAGTAGCTAGATGGCTTCTACTCTCTTTTTGGATCTCAATACAATGTTCTCCCCCTCTCTTGTGGAGATCTATTCGATGTAATCTTCTTTTTGCGATGTGTTTGTTGAGACCGATGAATTGTGGGTTTATGATCAAGTCTATCTATGAACAATATTTGGATCTTCTCTGAATTCTTTTATGTATGATTGGTAATCTTTGCAAGTCTCTTCTAATTATCAGTTTGGTTTGGCCTACTAGATTGATCTTTCTTGCAATGGGAGAAGTGCTTAGCTTTGGGTTCAATCTTGCGGTGTCCTTTCCCAGTGACAGTAGCAGCAGCAAGGCACATATTGTATTGTTGCCATCGAGGATAATAAGATGGGGTTTTCATCATATTGCATGAGTTTATCCCTCTGCATCATGTCATCTTGCTTAAGGCGTTACTCTGTTTTCATTAACTTAATACTCTAGATGCATGCTGGATAGCGGTCGATGAGTGGAGTAATAGTAGTAGATGTAGGCAGGAGTCGGTCTACTTGTCTCGGAAGTGATGCCTATATACATGATCATACCTAGATATTCTCATAACTATGCTCAATTCTGTCAATTGCTCAATAGTAATTTTTTCACCCACCGTAGAATACTTATGCTCTCGAGAGAAGCCACTAGTGAAACCTATGGCCCCCGGGTCTATCTTCATCATATTAATCTCCCAATACTTAGTTATTTCCTTTGCTTTTTTACTTTGCTTTTATTTGACTTTGCATCTTTATCACAAAAATACCAAAAATATTATCTTATCATATCTATCAAATCTCACTCTCGTAACTGGCCGTGTAGGGATTGACAACCCCTTCTCGCGTTGGTTGCGAGGATTTATTTGTTTTGTGCAGGCACGAGGGACTGGTGTGTAGCCTCCTACTTGATTGATACCTTGGTTCTAAAAAACTGAGGGAAATACTTACTTTGCTGCATCATCCCTTCCTCTTCGGGGAAAACCAACGCAGTGCTCAAGAGGTAGCAAGAAGGATTTCTGGCGCCGTTGTCGGGGAGGTTCGCGCAAGTCAAGATTTGACTCTCGACAACGAGCCATTTCTGGCGCCGTTGCCGGGGAGTTCTACGCAAAAGTCAATATACCAAGTACCCATCACATACCCTTATCTCCCATTTGCCTCTCGTTTTCCTCTCCCCCACTTCACTCTTGCCGTTTTATTCGCCCTCTCTCTCTATCCTCCTTCTCTTTCCGTTTTCCTCTTTTTGCCCGCTTGCTTTTTGTTTGCTTGTGTGTTAGTTCGTTTGCTTGTCATTATGGCTAGTCCCTTATCTTATCCGTTGTCTCCCAAAAATGAAATTCTAAATTTTAAGCAAAGGGAGGGAGAAAATCTAAAATACGCTTGGTATAGAATTTGCAATGCTCAAAATAGATCTACCAGGAAGCAATCTACTTTCGTTCTTCTTTGCAATTTTTATGTAGGCGTTACTCCTTGGAACAGATATGTCCTTGATACTATTACTGGAGGGAACTTCTTGGGTAGCCATACTTTTGATTCTTATAATGCTATGATAGATTCGTTTGGCTTACCCCCTGTTTTGGTTAATGGAATTGTATCAACTTTGGAGCATGTAATGCAAAGACTTGAAATTATTGAAAATAAGGTTGCTAACGTAGAGTTAATTGAAAATTTGGATAAAAATATCCACAACCGAATCTCTCAATATGGATCTAAAGTAGGAGTCACTTTGAAAAATATTAAAGAGAAGGAACCCATAGTTAATGAGAAAATAAATCACGATTCCACTAGAATCGATAAACTTGAGGATATCATTACCAACTTGGGAACCGCTTTTTCTTCCGTAAAGAATACTCCAAGTCCTCCCACTAAAATTGCAAGCTTATGTATGTTCCTAAAAATAAGGGTGAATCCCCTAGTAAGGAAACTGCGGATCTCAAATCTATAAGTATTCATCCCAATCTTTTTGCTATCATTAAGGAACCATTTGTTACAAATGATTTTTTCGATCTTGTGCCTAAAAGTTGGATAATTAATAAAAAGAGAGAAATTCCTAAAGATGGTAGATGCCTCATTGAAGAATTGTCAATCAAAGATGGCAATACCTAGATCTATCCTTGCTTGTTATGCCTAGCTAGGGGCGTTGAACGATAGCGCTTGTTGGGAGGCAACCCAATTTTATTTTTATTCCTTGATTTTTTCTCCTGTTTAGTAACAAATAATTTATCTATCCTCTGTTTTGGTTGTGTTTTTTGTGTTTAATTAGTGTTTGTGCCAAGTAGAACCGTTGGGAAGACTTGGGGAAAGTCTTGTCAAAGTTGCTGTAAAAAAACAGAAACTTTAGCGCTCATGAGAACTGCTGCCATATTTATTTGGAAAGTGATATTTAGTTAATTCTTTTTGAATATGATTAATAGATAAATTCCTCACGTCCAGTAATTTATTTTAGAATTTTCGGGGTTCCAGATCTTGCGCTAGCTACAGATTACTACAGACTGTTCTGTTTTTGACAGATTCTCTTTTTCGTGTGTTGTTTGCTTATTTTGATGAATCTATGGCTAGTAAAATAGTTTATAAACCATAGAGAAGTTGGAATACATTGGGTTTAACACCAATATAAATAAAGAATGAGTTCATTACAGTACTTTGAAGTGGTCCTTTGATTTCTTTCGCTAACGGAGCTCACGAGATTTTCTACTTTGAGTTTTGTGTTGTGAAGTTTTCAAGTTTTGGGTAAAGATTTGATGGATTATGGAACAAGGAGTGGAAAGAGACTAAGCTTGGGGCTGCCTATTGCACCCCCAAGATAATCTAAGGACACCTAAAATCCAAAGCTTGGGGATGCCCCGGAAGGCATCCCCTCTTTCGTCTACTTCTATCGGTAACTTTACTTGGAGCTATATTTTTATTCACCACATGATATGTGTTTTGCTTGGAGCGTCTTGTATGATTTGAGTCTTTACTTTTTAGTTTAACACAATCATCCTTGCTGTACACACCTTTTGAGAGAGCCATACATGATTTGGAATTTGTTAGAATACTCTATGTGCTTCGCTTATATCTTTTGAGTTATATAGTTTTGCTCTAGTACTTCACTTATATCTTTTAGATCACGGTGGTGGATTTTTTTATAGAAACCATTGATCTCTCATGCTTCACTTAGATTATTTTGAGAGTATTAAATAGCATGGTAATTTGCTTAAAATCTTAATAGCTAGGTATTCAAGATTAGTAAAATTTTCTCATGAGTGTTTTCAATACTAAGAGAAGTTCGATGCTTGATGATTGCTTTGAGATATGGAGGTAATAATATCAAAGTCGTGCTAGTTGAGTAGTTGTGAAATTGAGAAATGCTTGTTTTTAAGTTTGCAAGCCCTGTAGCATGCACGTATGGTAAACGTTATGTAACAAATTTGAAACATGAGGTGTTATTTGATTGTCCTCCTTATGAGTGGCGGTCGGGGACGAGTGATGGTCTTTTCCTACCAATCTATCCCCCTGGGAGCATGCGCGTAGTGCTGACGTTTTTGATGACTTGTAGATTTTTGCAATAAGTATGTGATTTCTTTATGACTAATGTTGAGTCCATGGATTATACACACTCCGACCCTTCCATCCTTGCTAGCCTCTTCGGTACCGTGCATTGCCCTTTCTCACATTGAGAGTTGGCGCAAACTTCACTGGTGCATCCAAACCCCGTGATATGATACGCTCTTTCACACATAAACCTCCTTATATCTGCCTCAAAACAGCCACCATACCTACCTATTATGGAATTTCCATAGCCATTCCGAGATATATTGCCATGCAACTTTCCACCATTTCCGTTTATCATGACACATTCATTATTGTCATATTGCTTAGCATGATCTTGTAGTTGACATAGTATTTGTGGCAAAGCCACCGTTCATAATTCTTTCATACATGTCACTCTTGGTCCATTGCATATCCCGGTACATCACCGGAGGCATTCATATAGAGTCATCTTTTGTTCTAGTATCGAGTTGTAATCATTGAGTTGTAAAATAAATAGAAGTGTGATGATCATCATTTTCTAGAACATTGTCTCAAGTGAGGAATTATAAAAAAATAAAAAGAGAAAGGCCATATAGAAAAAAGGGGGAGACAAAGGCCAAATAAAAAAAAAGAGAAAAAGAGAGAAGGGACAATGTTACTATCCTTTGCCACACTTGTTCTTCAAGGTAGCACCGTAATCTTCATGATAGAGAGTCTCTTGTTTTGTCACTTTCATATACTAGTGGGAATTTTCATTATAGAACATGGCTTGTATATTCCAACAATGGGCCTCCTCAAGTGCCCTGGGTCTTCGTGAGCAAGCAAGTTGGATGCACACCCACTTAGTTTCTTTTGTTGAGCTTCCATACATTTATAGCTCTAGTGCATCCGTTGCATGGCAATCCCTACTCCTTGCATTAACATCAATCGGTGGGCATCTCCATAGCCCATTGGTTAGCCTCGCTGATG
The DNA here is from genome assembly GCF_002162155.2 of Triticum dicoccoides. NCBI lineage: Eukaryota > Viridiplantae > Streptophyta > Magnoliopsida > Poales > Poaceae > Triticum > Triticum dicoccoides. The sequence goes on from NC_041388.1 coordinate 333,283,938, forward strand.
TGAGACTTTCTCCTTTTTGTCTTCTCCACATAACCCCCTCATTATATTCTATTCCACCCATAGTGCTATGTCCATGGCTCGTGCTCATATACTGCGTGAAAGTTTGTAGGTTTGAGATTACTAAAGTATGAAACAATTGCTTGGCTTGTCATCGGGGTTGTGCATGATGAGAGCATTCTTGTGTGATGAAAATGAAGCATGACTAAACTATATGATTTTGTAGGGATGAACTTTCTTTGGCCATGTTATTTTGAGAAGACATAATTGCTTTGTTAGTATGCTTGAAGTATTATTATTTTTATGTCAATATGAACTTTTGTCTTGAATCTTTCGGATCTGAATATTCATACCACAATTAAGAAGAATTACATTAAAATTATGCCAAGTAGAAAAGACAGGCTATGCATCAAAATTTTTGTTTTTATCATTTACCTACTCGAGGACGAGCAGGAATTAAGCTTGGGGATGCTTGATACGTCTCCAACATATCTATAATTTTTGATTGATCCATGCTATATTATCTACTGTTTTGGACATTATTGGGCTTTATTATCCACTTTTATATTATTTTTGGGACTAACCTATTAACCGGAGGCCCAGCCCAGAATTGTTGTTTTTTTGCCTATTTCAAGGTTTCGAAGAGAAGGAATATCAAAAGGAGTCCAAACGGAATGAAACCTTCGGGAACGTGATTTTCTCACCGAACGTGATCCAGAGGACTTGGACCCTACATCAAGAAACAAAAGAGGAGGCCACGAGGTAGGGGCGCGCCTACCCCCCCAAGCGCGCCCTCCACCCTCGTGGGTTCCCTGTTGCTCCACGGACGTACTCCTTCCTCCTACATATACCTACGTACCCCCAAACAATCAGATACAGAGCCAAAACCCTAATTGCACCGCCGCAACTTTCTGTATCCATGAGATCCCATCTTGGGGCCTGTTCTGGAGCTCCGCCGGAGGGGGGCATCGATCATGGAGGGCTTCTACATCAACACCATAGCCCCTCCGATGAAGTGTGAGTAGTTCACCTCAGACCTACGGGTCCATAGTTAGTAGCTAGATGGCTTCTTCTCTCTTTTTGGATCTCAATACAATGTTCTCCCCCTCTCTTGTGGAGATCTATTCGATGTAATCTTCTTTTTGCGGTGTGTTTGTTGAGACCGATGAATTGTGGGTTTATGATCAAGTCTATCTATGAACAATATTTGAATCTTCTTTGAATTCTTTTATGTATGATTGGTTATCTTTGCAAGTCTCTTTGAATTATCAGTTTGGTTTGGCCTACTAGATTGATCTTTCTTGCAATGGGAGAAGTGCTTAGCTTTGGGTTCAATCTTGCGGTGTCCTTTCCCAGTGACAGTAGGGGAAGCCAGGCACGTATTGTATTGTTGCCATCGAGGATAACAAGATGGGGTTTTCATCATATTGCATGAGTTTATCCCTCTATATCATGTCATCTTGCTTAAGGCGTTACTCTGTTTTCATTAACTTAATACTCTAGATGCATGCTGGATAGCGGTCGATGAGTGGAGTAATAGTAGTAGATGCAGGCAGGAGTCGATCTACTTCTCTCGGACGTGATGCCTATATACATGATCATACCTAGATACCTATATACGTGATGTCAATTGCTCAACAGTAATTTGTTCACCCACCGTAGAATACTTATGCTCTTGAGAGAAGCTACTAGTGAAACCTATGGCCCCCGGGTCTATCTTCATCATATTAATTTCCCAATACTTAGTTATTTCCTTTGCTTTTTACTTTGCTTTTATTTGACTTTGCATCTTTATCACAAAAATACCAAAAATATTATCTTATCATATCTATCAGATATCACTCTCGTAAGTGGCCATGTAGGGATTGACAACCCCTTATCGCGTTGGTTGCGAGGATTTATTTGTTTTGTGCAGGTACGAGGGACTGGCGCGTAGCCTCCTACTGGATTGATACCTTGGTTCTCAAAAACTGAGGGAAATACTTACGGTACTTTGCTGCATCATCCCTTCCTCTTCGGGGAAAACCAACGCAGTGCTGAAGAGGTAGCAGTATATAACCCTGATCACCTCCCAAGTGATCACGGTCCGATAGTATAGCATGGCAGACGGACAAGAATGTAGGGCTACTGATGGAATACTAGCATCCTATACTAAGCATTTAGGATTGCAGGTAAAGATAACAACAGTAGTAGAAAAGACATGCTATGCATCAGGATAGGATTAACGAAAAGTAGTAACATGCTACACTACTCTAATGCAAGCAGTAGAGAGAAGAATAGGCAATATCTGGTGATCAAGGGGGGGGGGGCTTGCCTGGTTGCTCTGGCAAGGAGGGCTCGTCAACAACGTAGTCGATCAGGGCACCAGTAGCGACATCAGTCTTGTAGTCTACCGGAGAGAAGAGGGGGAAGAAATAATGAATACAATGCAAACAGATGCATATCGATGCATGACATGACAAGTAACGGTGCTAGATGTTCCCTAATGCAGTAGGAGGGGATAACGGTGAAGGGAGGGGAACATCCGGGAAAGTATCCCTGGTGTTTAGTGTTTTCGGACAAATGAATCTGAGGGGGAAAGTTGCATGTTTGCTTTGCTAGGGACGTGTGTTGGGCGAGTGGGCTACGTATCTGGATTCGTCTCGTCGTTCTGAGCAACTTTCATGTACAAAGTATTTTCTTCCGAGTTATGGTTTATTTACTATGATTTATCAAAGTTTTATGCAATTTTTGGAATTTATTTAATTATTTTTAATCAAACATTATCAAGAACAGTGAAAGGTGATGTCAGCATGACATCAGTAGGTCAAACCCAGCTGACCAGAGTCAAACCTGACATGTGGGTCCAGTGGGACCCACCTGTTATTGAGACAAACATGAAATAGGATTTGTTTTAATACTAATTAGGATTAATTAACTGTGGACCCCATTAGTCAGTGACATATTATTATATTAATTGTATAATTAATTAATTTAATTATTATTATATATTTTTACTCCTTTTTTAAATTCATTCTGGGCGTGGGGCCCCCATGTCAGTGGCCAGGGGGCCTTAGCGGTTACGAGCGCGGGGGATGCGGACGCTGGGCGATGCGAGCGCCCGACCCCGGAGAGGGTCGAGCGGCGCCGATGGGGGCCGTCGCCGGGCACCGGATGCGGCAGCGACGAGGCCCGTCAAACAGTGAGGGGAAACGGCGGACACATCCTGCGACGAGAAGCTTCGCGGCGACGGTGGTCGGGGCGAGGTAGAGTGCGGGGTGGTGGCGCGTCATGTAGCAAGCAAGCGGCGCAGGCGAGGCGATGCACGGGCGAGCGTCGGGCGGAGGAGCGCGGGGCGGCGGTGAGCAACAGCGGCAGAGTGGCGGGGGCGATGGGGTAGAGCAGGCTGGCGGCGTGCACGTGTGGAGGAGGGCGAGGTCGCCATGCCGCTGGTTGTGTCAAACGCGAGTGAGGCGCCAATGCGTGCTGCAGAGCGCGACGACGCGAGAGCAGCGCATGGGGGGGGCTGCGGGCGAGGCCAGGGGCCGAGCGGGAGCGCGGCGAGGTCGACAGGTGGGGAAAAGGGCGGCAGCGCGGTGAGGTAGAGCAGCAAAGGGCCGGCCACGGCGCAGGTGTAGCACGTGCGGGCGGTAGCGGTGGAGGGGAGTGCGACCTAGAGTAGGCGGGCACGGCGTCGGGCGCGACGGACAATGTTTGACAGGGGGAGAGGGGAGAGGTCAGGGCCTCACCACGGGAGTGTAGGGGGTACGGGCAGCGAGTGTCGAGGAGGTGGACAGGGACGACGTTCTGGCGAGAAGAGGGATGAGGAGGCGAGGGTGTAGGCTGACGTGGTGGCTCTGGCGTCGGCGGACTCCTGGTGGTGGCGACAGGGTCAGGCGGAAGGTGTCGGTGGGTCGTTCCCCCGATCCAAATCTGGATCGAGGAGGAGGA
>NC_041388.1:333288224-333457588 GCF_002162155.2 Triticum dicoccoides
GTGGGGGCGGCCTGGGCTAGGTGGGCCGGCCGGGCGGCCTGGTGGCCTGCTGGGCCAATGCCTAGTGAAGGGGGGTTCCTTTTCATTTTTGTTTTCTGTTATGTATTTTCTTTTCTTTTATTTATTTTTATCTTTGTTTTCTATTGTTTTAGTTTTTGTAAAATATAAACTTGGCATCTAACTTATTATTTCAATTTAGTCCACTGTCACAAAAGGTCTAGTCCCCAAATAATTTAGTTTGATATTTTATTAATTAGTAAAGTCATTTAAATAGTTGTGTTTGCTACTACTTAAATCATTTTAGTGCAGTTAAGAATTTCATAAAAGTTTGGTTTCTCCACCATAATTACTTATGCATTATTTGGCACAACCCGAACAATTTGGTTCTAATATTTGAAAACTTTTACTGTTTGCCTTCAATTAAATTTTGAATTTGTTTCGGTTTTAAACTATCGAGAGTTTATCAACTGTAACCGAGGTGACGTGGCATCATTAGTGGGGGATCACTGTTGCTTAATTATCCGGACGTCACAGCCTCGTGGCTTCGAAAGGGAAACATGTTCCCCTTGTGGGCGAAACGTAATCACTGCCTCTTTCACCTTGTATTTTCTTCCATGGGCAACATGGAACGACATGATATCCATGCTGAAATTTAAACTTATTCAAGGTTCGTTTGACCTTTTTATATATACACTAATTGAGTTTCCTAGGCATTTAATGTCCATAATTCAAATCTGAACTACAAATGTATGCTCCAGTTAACAAAAATGGCTAGAAAAATTATACATGTGTCCTTGGATGCATGTTTAGGTCTCATGCCAGGAATGGGAACGAATTACAACTGTACCGGTGTATTGGATCATCCTCAAACATTTCGAATCTCGGTTTTTAAGTCCCCATAAATCCAAAACTTGCCAGAAAGTCATCAAAGGTGGCATGGTGTCATGTCATGGCACATATATGTCGTGGGAAAAAAATTGCCAATTTGGGCCAAGCTTTATTACAAACCTCTTACAAACTAGAGCCTGTCGCAAGAACCCTCATGGTTTCGATAGGGAAACGTGTCCCCTTGTGGGCCAAACGATAATCACTCCCTCTTCTGGCCTTGTATTTTCTTCTACACGCGACACGGAACAACGGGAGATTCGCGCTGAACTTTGAAATTATTCAGGATTCGTTTGACCTTTTTTATTCATTAATTGAGTTTTCTAGGCAATTTAATGTCCATAATTCAAATCTGAACTACAAATACATGCTCCAGTGCACCAAAATGGCTAGAAAAATGTACATGTTTCCTGGGGTGCATGTTTAGGTCCCATGGAACGAATGGGAACGAATTCAACCGACTCGTCGTCCTGGCTTGGCCACAAACATTGCGAATCTCAGTTTTAAAATCTCCGTAAATCCAAAACTTACTAGGAAATCATGAAACTTGGCATGGTGTCACTACATGGTACATATAATTGTCCAATTTGGGCAAAGCTATATTACAAGCATCTTACAAACCGGAGCCTGTTGCAACCCTCGTGGTTCTGGTAGGGAAACATGCCCCTCTTGTGGGTGAAACGATAATTGCTGCCTCTTCTCGCCTTGAACTTTGTTTTCCACGGGCAACATAGAATAACAGGAGTGTCGGGCTGAAATTTGAAACTGTTCATGGTCCGTTTGGCCATTGCATATATATATTACTAATTATTAAGTTTTTCTACGCATTTAATGTAGTCCATAATTCAAATTTGAACTACAAGCACTTGCTCCAGTGAGGCAAAATGGGTGGGAAATCGTACATGTGTCATTGGGTGCATGTTTAGGTCTCATTTAAGGAATGGGAATGAATTATAAACTTGTCGTCGTCCTAAAACATTGAGAATCTCCGTTTTTAAATCCCAGTAAATCAAAAACTCACCCAAAAAGCATGAAACTTGGCATGGTTTCATGGCATGGCACATATATGCCGTTTTAAAAAAATCGTCCAGTTTGAGAAGAGGTGCACACATTAGTAGCCAACGAAGTCCTTTTTGAAACAAAAAGCAAACATGTTAATATCGCAAATGGTTGTATTATATTAACTGTGTCAAAATTTAACCGTACTCGGTGGCGTGCGTGCAGTTGTTTGATTAGACGGGACGAGCGCGAGAAGTCCGCCGTGCAGGTTTGACGGGACGCGTGCGAGCAGTCTGCTGCGTAGGCTCGATGGGACGCGTGCATCATGTCCACCTCCCAAGCTCGACGGGACACGTGCGAGCAGCAAGGCCGCCCATGCTCACCGAGAAGCGAGCTCTTTGACCTCCATGCACCAGCCGCCGCCCGCCTCGCTCACAACTTCTCCATTAATGGGTTAATTAAAGCACCTAGACGGAGGGTGTTTGCTTGTGATCCCATGGTAGCATTTTCTTTATTCGTGTTTTCAACTCGTATTCCGCCCTAATTTAAATTGCCACATAGGGCAACGGATAATAAGACCACAAATAAAATGGCCATAGATAATACGATATCAAATTTACAATGGCGTGGATAATAATTGTCTTACATATTCCGGATAATTTAAAAATGCCATGTGCGGCAAAGCCCGGAAGACACGGGGGCAAGAGAAAAGGAAATTGCAGACAACGATTTGGGTCCCTACTGTCTCTACTCGTCGATGGATAGTTGGGCGATGAAATCCACCAGCTCCTTCTTAAATTCCTCACGACTTTTCTTGGAAGCAACCACGGATTCCTCCACCTTCTGCTCGCGCTCGATCCAGAGCTTCCTCAAGCCACCCATCAGTTCCTCAATGACCACTTTCAGCGTCAGCTCTGAGGCACTGCTCTACTCATGCAGCAACTTCTAGCCGGCGGCCTCCTCCTCCTTCTCGGCGAGCAACTTGAGGAGCTTCGCATTGTCACCCATGAGTTGCTCGACAAGGCCGGTCGCCTTGTCAGCCGAGGCATCGCTGATCTTGAGCAGCTTCATCAAGCCGTCAACCAACTCCTGCTGCATATTGACGCCAGCGAGAATGTCGTCGTCGCCGGCGAAGGACTTCAGGAACGCCCTCTCATTGTGATGGCCGACGCCGCGAATGCGCTTGTGAGAGCCCTCGCGTTCCCGTGAGAGCTTGTTTGAGGGCTTCGCAACGCGCCGAGACATCTCTGTTGCAGCTGCGACTTCGCGGTGGGACCTCTCTAGCCCTTCCGCGGCCTTGGTCTTTGTTGCACGGTTATATGTCCACCCTAAACTCCTCCTACTGGTCATGGCGGAACGACTTGACAGGAAAGACCAGTTTTGTGGGTGATGGGGAGAGGAACTGTGAAGTAATTTTCGAGTGGGTAGTTTTTATAGCCCGGTGCTAAGTCTCAACACATATTAGTTTGATAGATGTGAACAGATTTGCAATTACTTATTGCGTTGTAATCTGCAATGTGATGAGAAACAAGGTCAAAATTTATTAATGGCAGAAGGTTTACCACGTGGTTGCTCGCCGTTGAGGCGGCCGCGGTGCGCTCCGCTCTGGCATCCCTGCGCGTGCTCTTCTCACCGTTGAGGCAAGTTTACAGTGGCAATGGTTAATAATTCTTAATAATTGTCTTACATATTTAGGATAATTTAAAATGCCACATGCAGCAAGGCCCAGAACACTCACGACCTACATATGCATACAATTATAATAAAATATAAGCTAAAAGGCTGAGCTGGCGGCCTTCCGACGATGGTCTTCTCGGACTCCATGATCAGTAGGGCACCCTTGCGGCCATTCACTCCAAGTGTCTCGACCCGCCTCCGCCTACGGAGTTGCTGGCGCTGGGAGGCTCTTGGGGCTGCTGGGCCTCTTCCGGAAGAGCTTGACAGCGTGCAATCACGCGCATGAAAACTCCGCAGAACCGCTACATTTCCATGTCTCTGGCCTAGTAGCAAATTACGTCCATCACCTGCATCCTCAAGATATCACGTTGGCGATGTTCTACTTCATCGGGGACGTCAACTCCGCCAAGGATGCGTTCGAGCCTGGCCACCACATCATCGGGGTCGAGGTTGACACGGCCACCGCGGGAAAATGATGAAGCCGCAGGCTGCCTTTGTCTTCACTGAATCGCAGAGGTCCTCTGCCCATTCCTTGCGGGGCATCAGGCTCTCGATGAGCACTGGTGATGGTGGCTCTTCGGGTGGGTCGTCGATCATGCCGCCGAGCAGCTCTGGATCTTTTGCATGGTGGATGGCAAACTACTCATCACACCTCCTCTGCAATATGTCGATTGTGCTCCCAAGGATTGTCACGCCAATATCGCCGCCGATGGGCCATAGTGCCTGCACCGGTCGATGAAGCTCTTGTTCCCCGACCTGCTCTGGCTCGTTCTCCTCGCCAAAGATGTAACGCAGTTAGGCGTCGATGTCGAAGCTTTGGTCGTTTCCTAGCATGCTTGGAATAACTAACGGTAGATGGGTGAGGACTAGATCTGCGCAGAGTGTCGTGGCAGTGCATTGCCGCCTAGGTTATATGCAGCAAGCCGTTAGCTGGTGGCAGGAAACGCGTGAGGGAAGAGGCGTGGATTTTACAATTCACCCGTGTGGATAACGGGAAGCATTCGCTGGAGCGCGGGAAGACTAAGTGGAGCACACACACAACCTGAATACCGTATCCGGTGCCATGTGTTATTTATTACACAAGTGTTAACATAAGGAACCATATGTGTAACTTCTAATAATCGCACACGAGTACTCGCAGACGCATCATGTGCGATACTCCTAGCCACCGCAAGCAACTAGTTTGTATTTTTCAAAGTTTTTTGTACACACAGAATTGCACACGAACTAACTGTATTAACCGTCTGTGTTGTAATTTCTCATCGCAAACAGTTGATCTGAGTCGGTTGTTTGCCATGTATCACACACATCTTGTTAAGTTGAACCGTTTCTGTTGTGTTCGCCAATCAAAAACAGTTTGTCCGAGTGAACCCTATGCCCTATATCACACACACCTTGATCTGGCTAACCATTTTTGTTGCACTCCCTAATAGCAAATAGTTCATTGGAGCAAACTGTATGCGTATATCACACACACATTGATATGGCTGCCCGTTTCTGTTGTTCTGCCTCATCGCATACAGTTCGAACGGGTTAACCGTGTGCCCTGAATCGCACACGCAACTAAAATTTGAACTGTGTTTGATGGCTCCCCCATCAAAAACGTTTTGCACCTTTTTGATGGTTTTCTTACATCCCCGTTCGTGATTAATGCATCGCACACAGTTTCGTCAAAGGGTCTCTGATCGTAGTGTCGCATTAGCAGCATCCTGCAGTAGTGATACTACAACTAAATGAACTAGCTAGAAAGAAAAACTAAAAAGAAGCGAGAACTAAGTTTTTTAGATTTGCTCAAAGTTATTCAAACACACAAGAAGAAAGCAAGAAAAATAAACTAGCATGGATAAGACAATGAAAAAGTATGAACACCGACAACTAAAATGAGTGTGTGAATATGAAAGTAATGTCGGTGAGAGATACGTACTCCCCCAAGCTTAGGCTTTTGGCCTAAGTTGGTCTAGGGCCATGGCTGGCCTGGATTGTATCCAATCGTAGTTGGGGTTGTATTGAGCAGCGGCTGCTACTTTCTGAAGGGCTGCAACATGGAGGCAATCGGCCTCCCCCTCTCTCTCATACTTGATTGCCTCCTCTCTGGTTATGAAGTATCACCATTTTACCTGAAAGTTGAAGAAGGCGGGAGCAGGAAGCGTAATATAGAAGACGTGCTCCCTGTCGAAGATTAGTTGATACAAGAGGGCTTGTTCCCTCCTCTCAAGAAACTAGTAAAGAACCATAGCATCATTATCAAGGTAAGTGGGTGGTAACTCAACATAATTTTCTCTTATGGGTACCCGAGATAATTAGCTAACCGGGTGGCATAAATCCCACCAAAGAATTCTCCATCTTTAGCATTATTATGTAACCTCCTTGCAACAATGGCCCCCAAATTAAATCTTTTATCACCAACTACTGCACTCTTGAGGACACTAAGGTCTGGTGCATAAAGGTGGCTATGATCATGTTTACCATTAATGCATCTACCTATAAAGAGAGCAAAATAATGTATAGCAGGAAAGTGAATGCTCCCTATAGTAGCTTGTGTTACATTTCTAGTTTCTCCCCTGGTGATGCTAGCAAGGAACTCAGAACAATCAATTTTACGAGGCTCACTATGAATGCCCCATTGTGGAATTTTGCATGCATCATTAAAATCTTCTTGGTCCATGGTAAACGTTTATCATACAGATCAAATAGAATAGAATGAGTATTGCGCTAGGATGTAAACTTGAATCTTTGCACAAATGAATCAGTGAGGTGATAGTACTACCAACACTTATTTGACACAAAGTCTTCAAGGCCAGCATTTTGCACGTATGCGTCAAATTCCTCCTTAAAACCAACATGATCCATGAAATGATCTGATGGCCATTCACAAGGCTGCACTAGAGCTTCCCTCTGTGGTTCGAGGTTTCGCTCACGTAGGCCTTCTTCGTCAAGGAACCCTCTTGGTATATCTTCCTAAACATTTTTTTCTTCCTCTGAAAAATTTCTGAAATTTTTAGTGACTCAAAATAAAAGTGAATCAAAACTCAATAAGATTGATAGCAGCTACTCCTACAAGTGCCTAGAGGCTATCTCATGTATCAAAACTACTTTGGACCATATAAATTTGACAAGAAATCTCAAGAACAAGGTCATCACAGCAGCAAAAAATTGCAATATATAAAGCACTAGAACAAAAACTAATTGGACCATTGGAGGGTCACATACCGAAGAACAATCCCCAAAACAGTTTTGCGAGTGGAGCTTTGAGCTAGGAGATCGAAAATGGCAGCAAAATGAGCTAGAACATGGCTTTAAGCAATGGTGGGATTTTTTCTGAAGGAGGACGAAGTGGATGGGTGCTGGAATAAGTGAGAGGGGCCCACGTGGAACCCACAAGCCCTATATGCGCTGCCAGGGGGTGGGTGCGCCTTGTGGGATTGTGGCCCGCTGGTGCACTCCCTGCTCTGTTTTTAGTGCCAAAAATTCTCAAATATTGTAGAAAAATCATACTAAATTTTCAGGGCATTTGGTGAACTTATATTTTCTGGTCATTTTTTTATTGCGCGGATAATTCAGAAAACAGGAAAATAATAGTCTCATGCCCATCAAAAGGAACCCTAAATAACAGAAAGTAAAAAGTGGGTACAAAAAGTTTGTGTTTACTAAATTCATCCATCTCATGCTCATCAAAAGGAATCCATTAATAAGGTTGATCAAGTCTTATTAACAAACTTCTTTCGAATGACATGAAACCAGAGAATTTTTGTATAACACTAGGTTACCTCAATGGGGATATGCATGTCCCCAACAATAAGAACATCGTATTTATTTTTGACAGTAGGAATAGGGAATTCAAAACCTCCAATATCAATAGTTGATTTTTTTCCAATAGAATTGATGCTATTAACTTGAGGTTGTTTCTTCCGAAAGTGTAGCGTATGCTAATTACCATTAACATGAAAGGTGACACTGCCTTTGTTGCAATCAATAACAGCCCCTGCAATATTCAAAAAGGGTCTACCAAGGATGATCGACATAAAGTCGTCCTCGGGTATATCAAGAATAACAAAGTTCATTAAAATAGTAACGTTTGCAACCACAATAGGCACATCCTCACAAATATCGATGTGTATAGTAATTGATTTATCAGCCATTTGTGAAGAGATTTCAGTGGGTGTCAACTTATTCAAATCAAGTCTACGATATAAAGAGAAAGGCATGACACTAACACCGGCTCCCAAATCACATAAAGCAGTTTTAACATAGTTTCTTTTGATGGAGCATGGTATAGTTGGTATTCCTGGATCTCCTAGTTTCTTTGGTATTCCACCCTTAAATGTATAATTAGCAAGCATGGTGGAAATTTCAGCTTCCAGTATCTTTATTTTATTTGTAACAATATATTTCATATACTTATCATAAAGAGACATTTTTAGAATATCAGTCAAACGCAAGCGTAAAAAGACAGGTCTAAGCATTTCAACAAAGCGCTCAAACTTCTCATCATCCTTTTTCTTGGATGGTTTAGGAGGAAAGGGCATGGTTTTCTGAACCCATATGGTTCTCTTTCTTTACCATGTTTCCTAGCAATGAAGTCCCTCTTATCATATCTCTTTTCATTAGGTTGTGGGTTATCAAGATCAATAGCAGGTTCAATCTCCACATCATTATCATTACTAGGTTGAGAATCAACATGAACATCATCATTAAAATTATCACTAGGTTGAGCATCAGAAATAGAAATATCATCTGGATTCTCAGATGTGTCTATAACAGGCTCACTAGAAGCATGCAAAGTCCTATCGGTTTTATTTTTCCTCTTTGAAGAACTAGGTGCATCAGTACTAATTCTCTAAGAATCTTGTTCTACTCTCTTGGGATGACCCTCAGGATACAAAGGTTCCCGAGTCATTTTACCTCCTCTAGTCATAACTCTAACAGCAGGATCATTCATCTTATTATTCATCTCATTGAGCAAATCATTTTGTGCTTTGAGAACTTGTTCTAATTGAGGTTTTACCATGGAAGCATGTTTACTAATAATTTTGATATCATTAACAGTTCTACACATGTACCCACCCGAGCAGTCAAGCATATAAGCATTAGGTCTCAATTGTCTACTAACATATGCATTGAAGTTTTCTTGTTTAACGATAAAGTTATTAAATTCATCCAAGCATTCACTAGCAGGATTATTATGAGGAATATCACCTTCATAAAATCTATAGAGAGAATTTACCTCTACTACCTGTGTCGGGTTATCAAGACCATGTATTTCTTCAATAGGTGGTAAATTCTTAACATCTTTAGCTTTTATACATTTTTCTTTCATAGATTTCTTTACCTCTTGCATATCTTCAGGACTGAGAAATAGAATACCTCTTTTCTTCGGAGTTGGCTTAGGAGATGGTTCAGGAAGAGTACAATCATTATCAGTACTCAATATATTATTCAATAGCACTTCAGCTTGCTCAATAGTTCGTTCCCTAAAAACACAACCAGCACAACTATCTAGGTGGTCCCTTGAAGCATTGGTTAGTCCATTATAAAAGATATCAAGTATTTCATTTTTCTTGAGAGGATGATTGGGCAAAGCATTAAGTAATTGGAGAAGCCTCCCCTAAGATTGTGGGAGACTCTCTTCTTCAATTTGCACAAAGTTAAATATTTCCTGTTAGGAAGCTTGTTTCTTATGAGCACGAAAATATTATTAAGAGAAGTAGTAAATCATATCCCGGGGACTACTCACACAACGAGGAGCAAGAGAATTAAACCATATCTTAGCATCACCCTTTAATGATAAAGGAAACAACTTAAGAATATAGTAATAGGAAATTTTTCCCTCATGAGAAAATAGGGTGGCTATATCACTTAGTGTAGTAAGATCTGCCACAACAGTTTTAGATTCATAACCATGGAAAGGATCAGATTCAACCAAACTGATTAACTCAGGATCAATAGAGAATTCATAATCCTTATCAGTAACAAAGATAGGTGAAGTAGCAAACTTAGGATCATATTGCATTCTAGCATTCAAAGATTGTTCTCTCCACTTGCATAATAATTTCTTAAGATCATTTCTATCTTTACAAGCAAGAAAGTCCCTAGCTATCTCTCCATCCATAGAATAACCCTCAGGTATAATAGGAAGTTCATATCTGGGAGAGCTAGTCTTATCAGGTGTTTCAAAGTTTTCAGTTTCGATAATTCCATCAGTTTCAAAAATATCATCACTTTTAGCATTCTCAATATCATTAACTCTAGCTATTTGTTCATTAAGAAATTCACCAAGTCACACATATCAATAAAAGCGGAGTATCATCATAAGCATCATGCATAGAAGAAGTAGCATCATCAATTACTTGCGACATATCAAAATCAATTGCAGGTGTAGGTGTCGCAAGTTTACTTAAAACAGAAGGTGAATCGAGTGCACAGCTAGATGATAGTTCCTTACCTCCCCTCGTTCTAGAGGAAAAAAATCTTGGTTTTTGTATCTTTCAAATTCTTCATAGTGATCAACAAATATCAATCCCAAGTGACTCATAGAATAGAGCTATGCTCCCCGACAATGGCGCCAGAAAAAGGTCTTGATAACCCACAAGTATAGGGGATCCCAACAGTTTTCGAGGGTAGATTATTCAACCCAATTTATTGATTCGACACAAGGGGAGCCAAAGAATATTCACGAGTATTAGTAGCTGAGTTTTCAATTCAACCACACCTGAAAGACTTAATATCTGCAACAAAGTTTTTAGTAGCAAAGTAGTATGGAAGTAACGGTAACGGTGACAAAAGTAATAGTAGCAGTTTTGTAGTGATTGTAACAGCAGTAGCAACGGAAGTAACTTAGCAAAGATTAATATGTGAATAGCTCGTAGGCAATGCATCGGCAATGATAATTGTGTCAGATGATATTCATCATGTACCAGTCATAACCTAGGGTGACACAGAACTAGCTCAATTCACCAATATAATGCAGACATGTATTCTGTATATAGTCCTACGTGCTGATGGAAAAGAACTTGCATGGAATCTTTTGTCCTACCCTCCTATGGTAGTGGGGTCCTAGTGGAAACTAAGGGATATTAAGGCCTCCTTTTAATAGAGAACCGGACCAAAGCATTAGCACTTCGTGAATACATGAACCGGAAAGAAACCCAACTATTGTCACCTTGGGGTATGCAGATCATAAATCGTAATAGGTGTCTACAACTTGCAAGATAGGATCAAGAACACAAATATATTCATGAAAACATAATAGGTTCAGATCTGAAATCATGGCACTCGGGCCCTAGTGACAAGCATTAAGCATAGCAAAGTCGTAGCAACATCAATCTCAGAACATAGTGGATACTACGAATCAAACCCTAACAAAACTAACTCGATTACATGATAAATCTCACCCAACCCATCACCGTCTAGCAAGCCTACGATGGAATTACTCATGCACGGCGGTGAGCATTATGAAATTGGTGATGGAGGAAGGTTGGTGATGATGATGGTGATGAATCCCCTTGTCTAGAGCCCCGAACGGACTCCAGATCAGCCCTCCCAATGAAGAACAGGAGGCGGCGGCAGCTTCGTATTGTAAAACGTGATGAATCCTTCTCTCTAATTTTTTCTCCGAGAATAGGTACTTATAGAGTTGGAATTAGGGTCAGAGGAGCTCCAGGGGGCCCACAAGCCTACAGGGCGTGCCACTGGGGCTTGTGGCCTCTGGGTGGCCTCCCTCTAGTTGATTATTTTGCCAATATTTTTGATATCTTCCAAAACTATTCTTTGTAAATTTTCAGGTCAAACCGAGAACTTTTATTTCTGCACAAAAATAATACCATGGCAATTCTGCTGAAAACAACGTCTGTCCGGGTTAGTTCCATTCAGACCATGCAAGTTAGAGTCCAAAACAAGGGCAAAGGAGTTTGGAAAATTAGATACTCCCTCCATTCCAGAATATAAGGTGTATTGATTTCCCTGCAAGTCAACCATTTGAATGTTTGACCAAGATTATAGAACAAACTAACAACAACTTTAATACCTAATAGATAAAGTATGAAACTCCTTTTCATGATGGATCAAATGATATTAATTTTGTATTGTGGATATTGATATATTTTTCTAAAAACTTGGTCAAACATGCACTCGTTTGACTTTTAAAAAAACAAATACACCTTATATAAAGGAACGGAGGGACTACGATGGAGACGTATCACATACCTACTTAAATCATCAGTGAAGGTTATAAAATAACGATACTCACCACGTGCTTCAATACTCATCGGACAACATATATCAGTATGTATTATTTCCAATAAGTGATTAGCTCGCTCCATTGTTCCAGAGAACGGAGTTTTAATCATCTTACCCATGAGGCATGATTCTCCAGTATCAAATGATTCGTAATCAAGTGATTCCAAAAGTCCATCCTCATGGAGTTTCTTCATGCGCTTTAGACCAATATGACCTAAACGGCAGTGCCACAAGTATGTTGCATTATCATTATCAACTTTGCATCTTTTGGCATCAATATAATGAATATGTGTATCACTACGATCGAGATTCAACAAGAATAGCCCATTCATCAATGGTGGATGACCATAAAAGATATTACTCATATAAATAGAACATCCATTATTCTTTGATTTAAATGAATAATCGTCTCGCATTAAACAAGATCCACATATAAAGTTCATGCTCAATGCTGGCACCAAATAACAATTATTGAGGTCTAAAACTAACCCTGAAGGTAGATGTAGAGGTAGCGTGCCGATGGCGATCACATCGACCTTGGAACAATTCCCAACGCGCATCGTCACCTCGTCCTTAGCCAATCTTCGTTTATTCTGTAGCTCATGTTTCGAGTTACAAATGTGAGCAATGGAACCAATATCTAATACCCAGGTGCTACTATGAGCAATAGTAAGGTACGCATCAATAACATGCATATCAAATATACCTTTGTTCACTTTTCCATCCTTCTTATCTGCCAAGTACTTGGGCAGTTCCGCTTCCAATGACCATTTCCTTTGAAGTAGAAGCACTCAGTTTCAGGGTTGGGTCCAGCTTTGGGCTTCTTCACGGGAGCGATAGCTGGCTTGACATTCTTCTCGAAGTTCCCTTTCTTTCCCTTGCCCTTTTTCATGAAACTAGTGGTCTTGTTAACCATCAACACTTGATGCTCCTTCTTGATTTCTACCTCCATCGATTTCAGCATCGCGAAGAGCTCGGGAATTGTTTTCGTCATCCCTTGCATATTATAATTCATCACGAAGCCTTTGTAGCTTGGTGATACGTCTCCATCGTATATCCTTTTCCAAACAATTTTGCCCTTGTTTTGGACTCTAACTTGCATGATTTGAATGGAACTAACCCGGACTGACGCTGTTTTCAGCAGAATTGCCATGGTGTTATTTTTGTGCAGAAATAAAATATCTCGGAATGACCTGAAAATCAACGGAGATTATTTTTGGAATATATAAAAAATACTAGACGAAGAATCCACATTAGGGGGCCCACACCCTGTCCACGAGGGTGGGGGCGCGCCTACCCCCCTGGGCGTGCCCCCTGCCTCGTGCCCCCCCTGACGCTCCACCGACCTCAACTCCAACTCCATATATTCATGTTCGAGGAGAAAAAAAATCAAAGAGAAGGAATCATTGCGTTTTACGATACGGAGCCGCCACCAAGCCATAAACTCTCTCGGGAGGGCTGATCTGGAGTCCGTTCAGGGCTCCGGCGAGGGGAATCTGTCGCCATCGTCATCAACCTTCCTCCATCACCAATTTCATGATGCTCACCACCGTGCGTGAGTAATTCCATCGTAGGCTTGCTGGACGGTGATGGGTTGGATGAGATTTATCATGTAATCGAGTTAGTTTTGTTAGGGTTTCATCCCTAGTATCCACTATGTTCTGAGATTGATGTTGCTATGACTTTGTTATGCTTAATGCTTGTCATTAGGGTCTGAGAGCCATGATTTCAGATCTGAACCTATTATGTTTTCATGAATATATGTGAGTTCTTGATCCTATCTTGCAAGTCTATAGTCACCTATTATGTGTTATGATCCGTTAACCCCGAAGTGACAATAATCGGGACCATTACCAGTGATGACCATAGTTTGAGGAGTTCATGTATTCACTATGTGTTAATGCTTTGGTCTGGTACTCTATTAAAAGGGGGCCTTAATATCCCTTAGTTTCCAATAGGACCCCGCTGCCACGGGAGGGTAGGACAAAAGATGTCATGCAAGTTCTTTTCCATAAGCACGTATGACTATATTCAGGATACATGCCTACATTACATTAATGAACTGGAGCTAGTTCTGTGTCACCCTATATTATAACTGTTGCATGATCGATCGCATTCGACATAATTCTCCGTCACCAATCCAATGCCTACAAGATTTTCATATATTGTTCTTCGCTTATTTACTTTTCCGTTGCTACTGTTACAATCACTATAAACCAAAAAATATTACTTTTGCTACCATTACCACTACTACCATATTACTTTGCTACTAAACACTTTGCTGCAGATATTAAGTTTCCAGGTGTGCTTGAATTGACAACTCAGTTGCTAATAGTTGAGAATATTCTTTGGCTCCCCTTGTGTCGAATCAATAAATTTGGGTTGAATACTCTACCCTCGAAAATTGATGCGATCCCCTATACTTGTGGGTTATCAAGACTATTTTCTGGCACCGTTGCCGGGGAGCATAGCTCTATTCTTTGAGTCACTTGGGATTTATATCTTCTTATCATTGTAAAAACTTGAAAGATCAAAGAACCAAGATTTTTCCCTCAACTACGAGGGGAGGTAAGGAACTGCCATCTAGCTCTACACTTGATTCACCTTCTGTTTTGAGTAAACTTGCGACACCTACACATGCTATTGATTCTGATAGGTCACATGTTATTGATGATGCCACTTCTACTTTGCATGATACTTATGATGAAACTACTTCTATGCTTGATACTACTGTGCCACTAGGTGAATTTCTTGATGAACAACTTGCTAGGTCTAGAGCGAATGAAATTATTGAAACTGATAATATTGATGAAAGTGATGATGAAGATTCTCCCCCTAGATATGAATTGCCTGTTGTGCCTGAGGGTTATGTTATGGATGAAGAAACTGCTAGAGACTTTCTTGCTTGCAGTGATAGATCTGATCTTAAGAAATTATTAGCTTAGCTTAAAGAAAAGTCTTTGGATGCTAGAATGAAATATGACCCTGCTTTTGCTACTTCACCTATCTTTATTACTGATAAGGATTATGATTTCTCTGTCGATCCTGGGATAATTACTTTGGTTGAATCTGATCCTTTTTATGGCTATGAATCTGAAACTATTGTGGCACATCTTACTAAATTAAATGATATAGCCACCACGTTTACTCATGATGAGAAAACTCGTTATTACTTTATCCTTAAGTTGTTTCCGTTCTCATTAAAGGGTGAGGCTAAAACATGGTTTAATTCTCTTGATCCTGGTTGTGTGCGTAGTCCCCGGGATATGATTTATTACTTCTTTGCTAAATATTTCCACGCTCATAAGAAACAAGCTGCTTTAAGGGAAATATATAATTTTGTGCAAATTGAAGAAGAGAGTCTCCCACAAGCTTGGGGGAGGCTTCTCCGATTACTTAATGCTTTGCCTGATCATCCTCTCAAGAAAAATGAAATACTTGATATCTTTTATAATGGACTAACCGATACTTCCAGAGACCACCTGGATAGTTGTGTTGGTTGTGTTTTCAGGGAAAGAACTGTTGATCAAGCTGAATTGTTATTGCATAATATGATGACTAATGTAAATAATTGGACACTTCCTGAGCCAACTCCTAAGCCAACTCCAAAGAAAGGGGGTATTCTATTTCTCAGTCCTGAAGATATGCAAGAGACAAAGAAATCTATGAAAGAAAAAAGTATTAAAGCTGAAGATGTTAAGAATTTACCTACTATTGAAGAAATACATTGTCTTGATAACCTGACACACGTAGTAAAGGTAAATTCTCTCTATAGATTTGATGAAGGTGATATTCCTCATAATAAGTCTGCTAGCCAATGCTTAGATGAGTTTGATAATTTTATTGTTAAACAAGAAAACTTCAATGCTTATGTTGGTAGACAATTGAAACACAATGCTGATATGCTTGAACACTTGAGTGATTATATGGCTAATGTTAAAGGTGAACTTAAACTTATTAGTAACCATGCTTCTATGGTTACCACTCAACTAGAACAAGTACTTAAGTCTCAGAATGATTTGCTCAGTGAATTAAATAATAAGAAAAATTATAATGTTGTTAGAGTTATGACTAGAGGTGGTAAAATGACTCGGGAACCTTTGTATCCTGAGGGCCATCCTAAAAGAATTGAGCAAGATTCCCAGAGAACTAATGTTGATGCACCTAGTCCTCCTAAGAGGAAGAAAAAGAAAAATGATAGGACTTTGCATGATTCTAGTGAACCTGTTGTTGATACACCTGAGAATCCCAATGATATTTCTATTTCTGATGCTGAAACACAATCTGGTAATGAACATGAACCTAGTGATAATGTTAATGATGATGTTCATGTTGATGCTCAACCTAGCAATAATAATGATGTAGAAATTGAACATGTTGTTGATCATGATAACCCACAATCAAAGAATCAACGTTATGATAAGAGAGACTTCGTTGCTAGGAAACACGATAAAGAAAGAGAACCATGGGTTCAGAAACCCATGCCTTTTCCTCCTAAACCATGCAATAAAAAGGATGATGAGGATTTTGAGCGCTTTGCTGAAATGATTAGACCTATCTTTTTGCGTATGCGTTTAACTAATATGCTTAAAATGAATCCTTATGCTAAGTACATGAAAGATATTGTTACTAATAAAAGAAAGATACTGGAAGCTGAAATTTCCACCATGCTTGCTAATTACACTTTTAAGGGTGGAATACCACAGAAACTAGGAGAACCAGGAGTACCGACTATACCATGCTCCATTAAAACAAACTATGTTAAAACTACTTTATGTGATCTTGGAGCCGGTGTTAGTGTTATGCCTCTCTCTTTATATCGTAGACTTGATTTGAATAAGTTGACACCTACTGTAATATCTTTGCAAATGGCTGATAAATCAACAGCTATACCTGTCGGTACTTGTGAGGATGTGCCTGTTGTGGTTGCAAACGTTACTATTTTAACGGACTTTGTTATTCTTGATATTCCCGAGGACGATAGTATGTCTATTATTCTTGGAAGACCCATTTTGAATATTGCAGGAGTTGTTATTGATTGCACCAAAGGCAATGTTACTTTTCATGTTAATTGTAATGAGCATACGGTACACTTTCCAAGGAAACAACCTCAAGTCCACAGTATAAACTCTATTGGAAAAATCTCAACAATCACTATTGGAGATTTCAAATTTCCTCTTCCTATTGTCAAGAAGAAATATGATATTCTTATTGTTGGGGATGTGCATATCCCCATTGAGGTAACCTAGTGTTATTCGAAATTTCTCCGGTTTCATGCGATTCGGAATGAGTTTGTTAACAAGACCTGATCAACCTTGTTAGTGGATTCCTTTTGATGAGCATGAGATGGATGAAGTTAGAAAACACAACTCTCTGTACCCTCTTTTTACATTCTGTTATTTATATTAAATAAAGCAAAAATAGTATTTTCTGTCTGTTTTCTGAATTATCGATGCAATAAAAAATACCCCAAAAATAAAAATTCTCCAAATGCCCTGAAATTTAAATATGATTTTTTCTAGAATATTTGAGAATATCTCGCACTGAGAACACATCAGGGGGAGCAGCCACGTGCCCACGAGGGTGGAGGGCGCGCCCACCCTTGGGCGCGCCCCTGCCTCGTGGACCCCATGTGGGTCCCCTCCACTTATTCCAGCCACCACACACTCCTTCCTCCCAAAAAAATCACTAGCCAACACAAACCGAGTTCTTGCTCATCTTGCTGCCATTTTCGATCTCCTTGCTCAAAGATCCATTCACAAAACTGCTTTGGGGGATTATTCTTTGGTATGTGACTCCTCCAATGGTCCAATTAGTTTTTGTTCTAGTGCTTTATTCATTGCAAATTTTTGCTGCTTAGGTGACCCTGTTCTTGAGCTTGCATGTCAAATTTATGTGGTCAAAAGTAGTTTTAATGCTTCATATAGCCTCTAGTCACTTGTAGGAGTAGTTGCTATCAATTTTGTTGAGTTTGGTTCACTTTTATTTTAAGTTACTAAAAATTTTAGAAAATTTCAGAAAAAGATGAAGAGATTTTTGAGGGGCTCATCGAGCCGAAGCTCGAAGGATAAGCAAAGTGAAGAGAACAAGAAGCCCAAGTATAATCTCCCTCGTACTGCGGAGGTTCGGCCATGTGAATGGCCTTGTGATGAGTTCTTGAAAGAGGCCGGGATTCATGAAGATTTTTATCATTTGACTGAGAATGCAGGCCTCACCGCCTTCCTCCACGACCAGCGTGAACGGTATCTCTTACTCACCAATATCTTTGTGCAAACTTTTCATTTCCATGCTAGGAGATCACCACCTTCGGTGGAATTTTATTTATATGATGTGCATAAGGAGATGTCACTTTATGATTTTTGCCGGGTTTGTTTGATATCCTTTGAGGGCAACATAGAGGAACCACATCGTAATGATGTGGAGGGATTTATTGATATGATTGATGTAGGGGAAACAAGGAAAGCTTTCGATGCGAGAATCACTAGCATACATTTTCCTATTCTACGTTACTTCGCACTATTTGCTAGTAGATGCTTAATTGGTCGCGGGAACTATGGGAACCTTAGTGCTCCTGATATTGCTATTTTGCACCATGCCTTATTTAATGATACTACTTTCAGCTTAGGAGCTATTGTTGCCATATGGTTAAATCTGAACCGTACAAAGGGCCCCGTCCTCAGAGGCATATTTGCCTCACACTTTAACATACCTATCAGGCATTATGAGAAATAGGAAAAGTTGTTGCCTCCTATTGCTCTAGGTTATAAGAGTATGGTAGCACATGAGTTTATTGTTAAGGATAGAAATAAGACACTCAAATATAAATTGATATTTAACAAAAATTATTGTGAGTTTATTACCTTGCCTACGCCCTCTTTGTTTAACATATTTTCAGGCATATACCTTGTTCCGCCGGAGGACATTCTTTCCTACCAGAACTAGATGTCAGCTGCAGAGTCGGAGCCACCATCTGACCCTCACCATCAGTCTGTTTACCAGTGGAATCAGGAGGAGATTGCCAGCTAGTGGCAATCTGAGGACCCTACTTAGTACGACCCCAGCTACAACTTTGATCCATGGGCATAGACCAACTTAGGCCAAAAGCCTAAGCTTAGGGGAGTACGTATTTCTCACCGACATTACATTCATGTTCACACACTCATGCCAACTTTCGGTGCTCATACTTTTTTCATTGTATTATCCATGCTAGTTTATTTTCATTCTCTAGCTTTCTTCTTGTGTGTTTGAAAAATCTTAAGAAAAACTAAAAAAATAGTTGTAGCTTTTAGCTAGTTTACTTTTCATGCCTGAAGTAGTAGTAATTAAAAAAACCAAAAAGATTTCTCTTCTTCTTTTGCTTGTTGGGAGCTTTCCCGTGTAAATAGTTTTGTTTCTTTTCTTTGGGGGTCGAGAGGAGAAGACCATAATGAAAATGTTGAGTGGCTCTCATATGCATTATTGTTGATCTAACCCATATTACCTTGTCTTCTCTCTTAAATTGAATGCTTGCAGATTCCAGCTTAGGCCAATGCACACGCACTATTATTATTATCCACACTATTCGGTCGTGCAAGTGAAAGGCAATAATGATGATATATGATGAACTGATTGAGATGAGAAAAGCTGGTATGAACTCGACCTCTCTTGTTTTTGTAAATATGATTAGTTCATCGTTCCTGATTCATCCTATTATGAAAGAAACATGTTTGTAATGACAACTAGAGATTGTAGTTGCTTATGCCATGCTTAATTAGCTAGGAGTTTATAATGGTTTACCTTGCGTGCCAACATGCTATTAAAATGGTTGTGATGTGGTATGATAGGGTGGTATCCTACTTTGAACGATTCGAGTGGCTTGACTTGGCGCATGTTCACACATGTAGTTGAAACAAAATCAACATAGCCTCTACGATATTTATGTTCATGGTGCATTATATCCTACTCATGCTTGCATTCGGTGTTGATTAATTTTAATGCATGTTCATGACTGTTGTCGCTCTCTAGCTGGTCGCTTCCCAGTCTTTTTCTAGCCTTCACTTGTACTAAGCGGGAATACTGCTTGTGCACCCAATTCCATAAACCCCCAAAGTTATTCCATATGATTCCACCATGCCTACCTATATACGGTATCTACCTGCCGTTCCAAGTAAATTTGTATGTGCCAAACTCGAAACCTTCAAATAAACATTCTGTTTTGTATGCTCGAATAGCTCATGTATCAACTAGGGCTGTCTGTATCCTCCATGCTAGGCGGGTTATTCTCAAGAGGAGTGGAGTCCGCTCCTCATTCACGAGACAATGGCTGGTCACTGGGATGCCCAGTCCCATGCTCAAATCAAATCAAAATAATTGCAAACAAAACTCCCCCAGGATTGTTGTTAGTTGGAGGCACCCATTGTTTCGGGCAAGCCATGGATTGATGCTTGTTGGTGGTGGGGGTATAAACTTTACCATTCTGCTTGGGAACCGCCTATAATGTGTGTAGCATGGAGGATATTGAGATCTCTCGGTTGTTATGTTGACAATGAAAGTATACCGCTCAAAATATTATTCATCTGTAGTTCAAAAACCGAGCTCTAGCACCTCTACAAATCCCTGCTTCCCTCTGCGAAGGGCTTATCTATTTACTTTTATGTTGAGTCATCATCTTCTTATTAAAAAGCACCAGTTGGAGAGCATCACTGTCATTTGCATCCATTACTGTTAGTTTACATTGAGTATGACTGTGACTGGATCTCTTTTACCATGAATTACAATGTCTAGTTAGTCCTTGATCTTTAAAGGTGCTCTACATTTATGTTTTGCGGTCTCAGAAAGGGCTAGCAAGATACCATCTTGTTATATCATATCATGATTGTTTTGAGAAATTGTTGTCATCCGAGATTTGTTATTATTGCTCGCTAGCTGATTATGCCATTGATATGAGCAAACATGAGACCTAAATGCTATTGTGAATATGGTTAGTTCATAATCTTTGCTGAAAACTTGAATGTTGGCTTTACATATTTACAACGACAAGAGCAAACAGAGTTTGTAAATTTTTTCTTTCTCACTTTCAGTTAATCAACCGAATTGCTTGAGCACAAGCAAAGGTTTAACCTTGGGGGAGTTGATACGTCTCCGTCGTATCTACTTTTCCAAACACTTTTGCCATTGTTTTGGACTCTAACTTGCATGATTTGAATGGAACTAATCCGGACTGACGTTGTTTTCAGCAGAATTGCCATGGTGTTATTTTTGTGCAAAAATAAAAGTTCTCGAAATGACCTGAAAATCAACAGAGATTATTTTTGGAATATATAAAAAATACTGGAACAAGAATCCACATCAGGGGGCCCACACCCTGTCCACGAGGGTCGGGGCGCGCCTACCCCCCTAAGCGCACCCCCTGCCTCATGGGCCCCCTGATGCTCCACCAAGCTCAACTCCAACTCCATATATTCGTGTTCGGGGAGAAAAAATCAGAGAGAAGGAATCATCGTGTTTTACCATACGGAGCCGCCGCCAAGCCCTAAACTCTCTCGGGAGGGCTGATCTGGAGTCCGTTCGGGGCTCCAGAGAGGGGAATCCATCGCCATCTCATCATCAACCTTCCTCCATCACCAATTTCATGATGCTCACCGCCGTGCGTGAGTAATTCCATCGTAGGCTTGCTGGACGGTGATGGGTCGGATGAGATTTATCATGTAATCGAGTTAGTTTTCTTAGGGTTTGATCCCTAGTATCCAGTATGTTCTGAGATTGATGTTGATATGACTTTGCTATGCTTAATGCTTGTCATTAGGGCCCGAGTGCCATGATTTCAGATCTGAACCTACTATGTGTTAATGCTTTGGTCCGGTACTCTTTTAAAAGGAGGCCTTAATATCCCTTAGTTTCCAATAGGACCTCGCTGCCACAGGAGGGTAGGACAAAAGATGTCATGCAAGTTCTTTTCCATAAGCATGTATGACTATATTCAGAATACATGCCTACATTACATTGTTGAACTGGAGCTAGTTCGGTGTCACCCTATGTTATAACTGTTGCATGATCAATCCCATCCGACATAATTCTCCATCACCGATACAATGCCTATGAGCTTTTCATATATTGTTCTTCGCTTATTTACTTTTCCGTTGCTACTGTTACAATCACTATAAAACCAAAAAATATTACTTTTTCTACCGTTACCACTACTATCATATTACTTTCCTACTAAACACTTTGCTGCAGATATTAAGTTTCCATGTGTGGTTGAATTGACAACTCAGATGCTAATACTTGAGAATATTCTTTGGCTCCCCTTGTGTCGAATCAATAAATTTGGGTTGAATACTCTACCCTCGAGAACTATTGTGATCCCCTATACTCGTGGGTTATCACTTAGTGGCAGTGACTAACTTTGTCAATAATACTCTCAACTGGAAGATCAATTCCCAACTGAGTCAAGTGGTTATGATACCCAGACATTTTGACTATGTGTTCACTGATAGAACTGTTCTCCTCCATCTTACAGCTATAGAGCTTGTTGGAGACTTCATATCTCTCAACCCGGGCATTTGCTTCAAATATCAACTTCAGTTATTGGAACATCTCATATGCTCCGTGGCGCTCAAAATGTATTTGAAGTCTCGGTTCCAGGTCATAAAGCATGGCACACTGAACTATTGAGTAGTCATCAGATCGAGCCTGCTAGATGTTCATAACATCTGCAACAGCTCTTGCAGCAGGTTTGTCACCTAGCAGTGCATCAAGGACATAATTCTTCTGTGCAGCAATGAGGATAATCCTCAAGTTACGGACCTAGTTCGTGTAATTTCTACCATCATCTTTCAACTTAGCTTTCTCTCAGAACGCATTAAAATTCAAGGGAATGGTAGCACGGGCCATTCATCTACAACATAGATATGCAAAAACTATTAAGACTAAGTTCATGATAAATTTTAGTTCAAATAATCAAATTACTAATGAACTCCCACTTAAGTCAACATCCCTCAAGTTGTATAAGTGATACTCCAAATCAACTAACCCATGTCCGATCATCACGTGAGATGGGGTAGTCTTCAATGGTGAACATCTCTATGTTGATCATATCTACTATATGACTCATGTTTGACCTTTCGGTCTCCAGTGTTCTGAGACGTACATGCTAGGCTTTGTCAAGTTCAACCCAAGTATTATGCATGTGCAAAACTAGCTTACACCCGTTGTATGTGAACGTAGAATCTATCACACCCGATCATCATGAGGTGCTTCGAAACGACGAACTTTGGCAATGGTGCATACTCAGGGAGAACACTGTTATCTTGAAATTAAGTGAAGGGATCATCATATAATGCTACCGTCATTCTAAGAAAAAGAGGATGCATAAAGGATAAACAGCACATGCAATCAAAAATATGTGACATGATATGGCCATCATCATTTTGTGCTTTTGATCTCCATCTCCAAAGCATCTGCATGATCTCCATCGTAGCATCGGGGTCATCTTGCCAACTATTGCTTCTACAACTATTGTTAATGCATAGCGATAAAGTAAAGCAATTACATGGCGCTTAAATGAT
This sequence comes from Triticum dicoccoides, assembly GCF_002162155.2. Lineage (NCBI taxonomy): Eukaryota > Viridiplantae > Streptophyta > Magnoliopsida > Poales > Poaceae > Triticum > Triticum dicoccoides. Next base: position 333,311,567 of record NC_041388.1, read on the forward strand.
TGACACACAGGTCATACAATAAGTAAAGACAACCCTAAGGCTCTTGTACATTGTCGTACTCATCGACATGCAAGTCATGAACTTATTACAAAACATGATCATCTCATACATCAACATATATCACATCATATCTTGACCATATCACATCACAACATGCCCTGCAAAAACAAGTTAGTCGTCCTCTACTTTGTTGTTGCAAGTTTTACGTGGCTGCTACGGGCAACTAGCAAGAACCGTTCTTACCTATGCAAAACCACAACGGTGATTATCAAGTTTGCTATTTTAACCTTCTGCAAGGACCGGCCATAGACAAATTTGATTCAACTAAAGTAGGAGAAACAGACACCCACCAGCCACCTTTATGCAAAACAAGTTGCATGTCAGTCGGTGGAACCGGTCTCATGTACTTGGATATGTAAGTTTGGTCCGGGACACTTCATCCCACAGCCGAATCAAAATAAGACGTTGGTGGTAAGTAGTATGAACATCACCGCCCACAACTCCTTTGTGTTTTATTCATGCATATCATCTAAGCATAGACCTGGCTCATGATGCCACTGTTGGGGAACGTTGCATGGAAAACAAAAAGAATCTACGCACACGCAAGATCTATCCATGGAGATGTATAGCTACGAGAGAGGGGGAGCATCTACATACCCTTATAGATCGCTAAACGGAAGCGTTTATCAATACCATTGATGTAGTCATACATGTTCACGATCCGTCCTGATCAAGTACCGTACGCACGACACCTCCGCGTTCAGCACACGTTCAGCTTGATGACATCCTCGCCTTCTTGATCCAGCAAGAGAGGCGAAGTAGTAGATGAGTTCCGGCAGCACGACGACGTGGTGACAGTGGTGGTGAAGAACAATCTCCGCAGGGCTTCGCCAAGCACAACAGAAACTATGACGGAGGATAAACTAGAGGGGGCGGGGTTGCCGACACATGGCTTGGTGAATCTTGATCTATTCCGGGTGCTAGCCCTGCCGCTCTATTTATATGTTGAGCCCTGGGGTCGTTTCTTGGAGAAAGAGCCTCCTCAAGGTCGGCTTGGCATGCAAGGAAAGAGTCCTTCTTGGACTCCAGGACCAGACGCCAGAGTCCTCGACGTCTGGCCCCACACGCCAAGGTCCCTGGCATCTGGCCCCTAGCCTCCACAAAACTTCCTTTTGCACCTTCTGAAAGCCCCGTGGGCTTTACCCCTTGGCCCAAATAAAGTGTTCTCACACTAGCACATTTCAGGAAACATCCGGAACCCATTCCGGTGAATTCCGGAACCCTTTCGGAGACCAAACACTATTATCCCATATATCAATCTTTACCTCCGAACCATTCCGAAGATCCTCGTCATGTCCGTGATCTCATCCGGGATATCGAACAACATTCGGTCACCAACATATACATAACTCATATAATACTTTGTCAACGAACGTTAAGCGTGCAGACCCTATGGGTTCGAGAATGATGTAGACATGAGGGAGACGCTTCTCCGGTCAATAACCAATAGCGGGTCCTGGATGCCATATTGGTTCCTACATATTCTACGAATATCTTTATCATTGGAACCTGTATGACAACATATGTAGTTCCCTTTGTCTGTTGGTATGTTACTTGCCCGAGATACGATCATCGGTATCTCCATACCTGGTTCAATCTCGTTACAGGCAAGTCTCTTTACTCGTTCCATAATGCATCATATCATAACTAACTTCTTAGTCACTTTGCTTGCAAGTTTCTTGTGATGTTGTATTACCGAGAGGGCCCATAGATAGATGTCCGTCACACGGACTGATAAATCCCAATTAATCTCGATCCATGCCAACTCAACAGACACATTCGGAGATACCTGTAGAGCATCTTTATGATCACCCAATTACGTTGTGACATTTGATAGCACACAAGGTATTCCTCCAATATCCGGTAGTTGCATGATCTCATGGTTGAAGGAATGTATATGTATTTGACATTGAGAAAGCGGTAGCAATAAACTGAACGATCATATGCTATGCTAATGGATGGGTCTTGTCCATCACATCATTCTCCTAATGATGTGATCCCATTATCAAGTTAAAACTCATGTCTATGGTTAGGAAACCTTAACCATCTTTTGATGAAAAAGCTAGTCTAGTAAGGCATACTAGGGACACAGTATTTGTTTATGTATCCACACATGTATTTAAGTTTTCGGTCAATACAATTCTAGCATGAATAATAAACCTTTATCATGACTAAGGAAATATAATAATAACCATTTTATTATTGCCTCTAGGGCATATTTCCATCAAAAAAAATGTCAGAAAAAGAAAATAGAAAACAAAATGAGAAAAGAGAGCTCACCTGGCAGCCTGGCACTGTGCAACCCAGTCGGCCCACTGGCCCAACTGCCAGTCATCCCCAACCTCCTGCCAGGAGGACTCGGGCGCGTACTCGCCGCACGCTGGCACACACGGGGCCACGTCTGCCTTGTCACCTTCTCCCCGACGTGCCATGATGGCAGCACACACCTCCCTACCTATCAGTCTCACTCTCCCTCACTCTCACCCCCTCCCCTAGATCTCTCTCTCGCTCTCTCTTACGACCGAGCGAGCCCGTCGCCGCCGTCCAAAGCCACCATGGCGATAGCCACCGCCTTGCCCCTCCATCGTGTCTGAAAGGTCCTCTGTGATGCCCTCTTCCTCATCACTGAGCCACACGTCGCAGGAAGGCCTGCTCCACTGCCAACGAGGTCATCTTCCTCCTCGACTGCCGCCGATCTCCCTCGCCAATTCGTCGTCCACAACACACCCCCGAGCTTGCCAACTGCACCAACAAAACCCCTGTGAGCTCCGCCATCTTCTCCCCTGCCCTCAGAGCTCGTTCCCGTCCCCTAGACCTGCTCACCGTCAGAGCCGAGATCTCCTTGCCGCCAGCCATGTCGCCACCATCGCGCTAGTCACTGGAGCTTGTGTCTGAGCACTCCTTCGTGCTCAGCACGCTCCCCGGACCACATAGCACCCCACCTCCCGCCCTGCCATGCACCATAGTGCAATCCCGCACACGACCGAATTCTGGCCGCTGCCTTGAGCTCTGGTCACCCTGCTGCCTCCCACCTGCCCCTGGACGCGCACGTGCACGGGCTACGTCCCAGTGGCCTCGGTAGCCGCTCGCATGGCCTGCAGCGCGGACTCCGCCGAGCCTCGTGGTCCCTGACGACCTCGCCAGCGTGTGCCACCCCCATGTGGGTCCGTCTTGTTTGGTGGTTAGTTTAGATGCTAATTACCCCCCACAGCCACTGACAGTGGGCCCCGACACCACCTAATCTTTGAGTTAGGCTAATATAACCCCATGTTAACCCTGTGTTACTGATGTGTGGACCCGACACATCAGGTTTGAATCTGGATAGTGCTGCTGACTTGCTGAGGCAGCCATGACGTAGCGCTAACACAGTAAATGATTTTCTGGATTTAAAATAATTCGGGAAATTCCAGAAAATTGTTTAAACTACTCACGCTTCATCGGAGAGGCAATGGTGTTGATGTAGAAGCCCTTCGTGATCGAATCCCCCTCCGGCGGGATGCCGAAAAACGCCCCTAGATGGGATCTCACGGGTATAGAAGGTTGCGACAGTGGAAAAGTGTTTTTGTGGCTCTCCTGATTTGTTCTGGAATATTTGAGAATATATAGGTGGAAGAAATAGGTCGGTGGAGTCACAAGGGGCCCACAAGGGTGGGGGCGCGCCCCACCCCCTGGGCGCGCCCTCCGTCCTTGTGGCCGCCTCGTGGCTTTCCAGTCGTGCACTCCAAGTCCTCTGGATGTCTTCTGGTCCAAGAAAAATCATCGTGGAAGTTTCATTCCATTTGGACTTCGTTTGATATTCCTTTTCTGCGAAACTCTAAAAGAAGGAAAAAACAGGAACTGGCACTGGATTCTAGGTTAATAGGTTAGTTCCAAAAATAATATAAAATAGCATATTAATGCATATAAAACATCCAAAACAGATAATATAATAGCATGGAACAATCAAAAATTATAGATATGTTGGAGAGGTATCAAGCATCCCCAAGCTTAATTCATGCTCGTCCTCGAGTAGGTAAATGATAAAAACAGAATTTTTGATGTGGAATGCTACGTAACATATTTATCCATGTAATTTTCTCTATTGTGGCATGAATGTTCAGATCTGTATGATTCAAAACAAAAGTTAAATATTGACATAAAAACAATAATACTTCAAGCATACTAACAAAATAATTATGTCTTCTCAAAATAACATGGCCAAAGAAAGCTTATCCCTACAAAATCATATAGTCTGGCTATGCTCCATCTTCATCACACAAAATATTCAAATCATGCACAACCTCGATGACAAGCCAAGCAATTGTTAAATAATTTTGATGTTCTCAAACATTTTCAACTTTCACGCAATACATGAGTGTGAGCCATGGACATAACACTATAGGTGGAATAGAAGGTGATTGTGGAGAAGGCAAAAAGAGGGAGATAGTCTCAGATCAACTAGGCATATTAATAGGCTATGGAGATGCACATCAATAGATAACAATGTGAGTGAGGAGGGATTGCCATCCAACGGATGCACTAGAGCTATAAGTTTATGAAAGCTTAAAAAACTAAGTGGGTGTGCATGCAACTTGCTTGCTCATGAAGACCTAGGGCATTTTGAGGAAGCCCATCGTTGGAATATACAAGCCAAGTTCTATAACGAAAATTTCCCACTAGTATATGAAAGTGATAACATAGGAGACTCTCTGTCATGAAGATCATGGTGCTACTTTGAAACACAAGTATGGAAAAGGATAGTAACATTGCCCCTTCTCTCCTTTTCTATCATTTTTCTTTCTTTCTTTCTTTCTTTTTTCTCTTTTTTTCTTTTTTCTCTTTTTCTTCTTTCCTCCTTTTTTCTTTCTTCTCCTTTTTTTTTCTTTTTTCCATCTTCTTTCTATTTCCTCACATTGGGCAATGCTCTAAAAAAAGGAAGATCAGCATACTTCTATTTACTTACAACTCAAAAATTACAACTCGATACTAGAACAAGATATCAATCTATATGAATGCCGCCGGCGGTGTACCGGGATGTGCAATGAATCAAGAGCAACATGTATAAAAAAATAATGAACGGTGGCTTTGCCACAAATACGATGTCAACTACATGATCATGCAAAGCAATATGACAATGATGATGCATGTCATAATAAATGGAATGGTGGAAAGTTGTATGGCAATATATCTCGGAATGGCTATGGAAATGCCATAATAGGTAGGTATGGTGGCTATTTTGAGGAATGTATATGGTGGGTTTATGATACCGGCAAAAGTTGCGCGATACAAGAGAGGGCAGCAATGGTGGAAGGGTGAGAGTGCGTATAATCCATGGACTCAACATTAGTCATAAAGAACTCACATACTTATTGCAAGAATCTATTAGTCATCGAAATAAAGTACTACGCGCATGCTCCTAGGGGGGTAGATTGGTAGGAAAAGACCATTGCTCGTCCCCAACCGCCACTCATAAGGAAGACAATCAAAAAACTTCGTTACATAACGGTTAACCATACGTCCATGCTACGGGACTCACAAACCTTAACACAAGTATTTACCAAATTCACAACTACTTACTAGCATGAATCTAATATCACCTTCTTCATATCTCGAAACAATCATAAGGAATCAAACTTCTCATAGTATTCAATGCACTTTATATGAAAGTTTTTATTATATCCCTCTTGGATGCCCATCATATTAGGACTAATATTATAACCAAAGCAAATTACCATGCTGTTTAGAGACTCTCAAAATAATATAAGTGAAGTACTAGAGTTCATCAATTTCTATAAAATAAAACCACCGTCATGCTCTAAAAAGATATAAGTGAAGTACCAGAGAAAAATGCCTAGCTCAAAAGATATAAGTGAAGCACATAGAGTATTCTAATAAATCACGATTCATGCGTGTCTCTCTCAAAAGGTAGGTACAGCAAGGATGATTGTGTAAAACTAAAAAGCAAAGACTCAAATCATACAAGTCGCTCCAAGCAAAACACATATCATGTGGTGAATAAAAATATAGCCTCAAGTAAAAAGTTACCGATAGACGAACATGGAAGAGGGGATGCCTTCCAGGGCATACCCAAGCTTAGGCTCTTGGTTATCCTTGAATATTACCTTGGGATGCCTTGGGCATCCCCAAGCTTAGGCTCTTGCCGCTCTTTATTCCATAGTCCATCAAATCCTTACCTAAAACTTGAAAACTTCACAACACAAAACTCAACAGAAAATCTCATAAGCTCCGTTAGCATAAGAAAATAAATCACCACTTTGGGTACTGTTGTGAACTCATTATTTATTTATATTGCTGTAATATCTACTGCATTCTAACTTTTCCATGGTTCATACCCCCCGATATGAGCCATAGATTCATCAAAATAAGCAAACAACACATAGAAAACAGAATCTGTCAAAAACAGAACAGTTTGTAGCAATATGGATATTTCGAATACTTCTATAACTCCAAAAATTCCAAAAAATTAGGAAGACCTAATAATTTTTTTATTAATCTTTTGTAAGAAGAATCAGTATTTTATCACGCATCTGCTAAAAATGATAATTGTTTTCCTTAGCGCAAAAGTTTCTGTTTTTCAACAAGATCAAATCAACTATCACCGTAAGCTATCCCAAAGGTCTTACTTGGCACAAACACTAATTAAAAACGTAAAACCACATCTAAACAGAGGCTAGATGAAATATTTATTGCAAAATAGAAACTAAGAAGCACAAACAAAATTAAAATTGGGTTGCCTCCCAACAAGCGCTACTGTTTAACGCCCTTAGCTAGGCATAAAACACGAATAGATCTAAGTATTATCATATTTGGCATGCAATCCATAAGTGGATCTCATAATAGATTCATAAGGTAATTTAATTTTCTTTCTTGGAAATTTTTCCATACCTCTCCTTAACGGAAATTGAAATATAATGTTGCCTTCTTTCATATCAATAATTGCACCAATCGTTCTAAGGAAAGGTCTACCAAGAATAATAGGACATGTAGGATAGCAATTTATATCAAGAACAATGGAATCTATGGGCACATAATTCCTATTTGCAACAATAAGAGCATCATTAATCCTCCCAATAGGTTTCTTAATAGTGGAATCCGCAAGATGCCAATTTAAGGAACAATCATCAAATTCACGGAAATTTAACACATCACAAAGAGTTTTTGGAATCGTGGAAACACTAGCACCCAAATCACACAATGCATGGCACTCATAATCTTTAATCTTAATCTTAATAGTAGGTTCCTACTCATCATGAAGTTTTCTAGGAATAGAAACTTCCAATTCAAGCTTCTCTTCAATAGATTGGATCATAGCATCAACGATATGTTTAGTAAAAGCTTTGTTTTGATTGTAAGCATGAGGAGAATTGAACATGGATTGCAACAAGGAAATACAATCTATTAAAGAACAATTACCATAATTAAATCCCATGAATCCAAAAGAGTGGGTTCATCACTACCTAAAGTTTTGACCTCTCCAATCCAACTTTTATCAATTTTTGCATCAAGATCTAAAAACTCCGAATCATTGGGACGCCTTCTATCTAAAGTTGCCTCGTCTCCAGTCCCATATTTATCAAGATTTACATTGGAAAACAAAGATTCAATAGGAGTCACATCAATCACTTTAAGATCTTCATCATTATTCTCACGGGAACTAGAAGAACACGCATTTATAAATGAATCTTTTTAGCACGCATCTTAGCGATTCTTTCCTTGCACTCATCAATGGAAATTCTCAGAGCTTTGAGATACTCATTGATATCATGTTTGGGAGGCATAGATCTAAGTTTCAATTAATCAACATCAAGAGAAATTCTATCCACATTCCTAGCCAAATCATCAATCTTAAGCAATTTTTCTTCAATCAAAGCATTGAAATTCTTTTGTGAACTCATAAATTCTTTAAAACTATTCTCAAATTCAGAGGGGTATTATTATAATTTCCATAAGAGTTGTTGTAGGAGTTTCCATAATTATTAGAGGAATTACTAGGAAAAAGCCTAGCATTAAAATTACCTCTATACGCGTTATTACCAAAATTGTTCCTACCAACAAAATTCACATCCATAGATTCATTATTATTCTCAATCAAAGTAGACAAAGGCATATCATTAGGATCAATAGGAGCAATTTTGCTACAAAATAATTTCATAAGCTCATCCATCTTTCCACTCAAAACATTAATCTCTTCAATTGCATGCACCTTTTTACTAGTGGAAGATCTTTCGGTATGCCATTGAGAATAATTAACCATAATATTATCTAGGAGTTTAGTAGCTTCACCTAAAGTAATTTCCATAAAAGATTTCTAGAATAAAAATTCAATCCGGCATAAAAAATTTGTATAATCATCCACAACTTCAAACCATGCGTAGGGAAATTTCGTATCATCAATTCATCCTCTCCCAAGATTGTGCAACATGTTCATGACCAAGTTGCTTAAAATTCATAATATCATTACTAAGGGAGATGATCTTAGCGGGAGGAAAATACTTGGAAATAAAAGCATCTTTACACTTATTCCATGAATCAATACTATTTTTAGGCAAATATGAAAACCAAGTTTTAGCATGATCTCGAAGTGAGAACAGAAATAGCTTCAATTTAACAATATCATTATCCACATCTTTTTTTCTTTTGCATATCACACAAATCAATGAAATTGTTTAGACGGAATGCATCATCTTCACTAGGAAGGCCGGAAAATTGATCTTTCATAACAAGATTCAATAAAGCAACATTAATTTCACAAGATTCCGCAGTAGTAGCGGGAGCAATCGGAGTACTCATAAAATCATTGTTGTTGGTGTTGGAAACATCACACAGTTTGGTGTTATCTTGAGTCATTGTGACAAAGCAAACAATCCATCACACGAGCACACAAAAAGCAAGAGAAGAATACGAACGGAAGGGGGCGAAGAAAAGGCAAATCTTTTCGAAAATCATTTTAGAAGTGGTGGAGACAAAAATGAGAGGTGAATGGCAAATAATGTAATGCGAGAGATGAGAATTTACGATAGGTACTTGGTATGTCTTGGCTTGGCGTAGATCTCCCCGGCAACGGTGCCAGAAATTGGCAAGTTGATGGGAGACAAATCTTGGCTTGACTTGGCATAAATCTCCCTGGCAACGGCGCCAGAAATTATTCCTTCTACCTCTTGAGCTTGCATTGGTTTTTCCCTTGAAGAGTAAAGGGTGATGCAGCAAAGTAGAGTAACTATTTCCCTTAGTTTTGTGAACCAAGGTATCAATCCAGTAGGAGACACACACAAGTCACCGAATACATGCACAAACAAACACCAACTTGCACCCAATGCGAAAAAGGGGTTGATAATCCCTTCACGGTTATTCGCAAAGTGAGATCTGATATAGATGGATAAATGGTAAAGTAAATTTTTTGGTATTTTTGGTTTATGGAACGGAAAGTAAAAGATTCCAAAGAAAGTAAATAGGAAACTAAAATTGTAGATCGGAAACTTATATGATGGAAAGTTGACCCGGGGACCATAGATTTCACTAGAGGCTTCCCTCAAGATAGAAATTATTACGGTGGGTAAAAAAATTACCGCCGAGCAATTGATAGAAAAGCGCAAAGTTATGACAATATTTAAGCCAATGATCATAAACATAGGCATCACGTCCGTATCAAGTAGATCGACTCTGATGTCGCTTGAAGCTATGTCGGTATTTCCCCAAAGAGGAAGGGATGATGCAGCACAGCGGCGGTAGGTATTTACCCCAGATATGAAACCAAGGTTACTGAACTAGTAGGAGAACCAAGCAACACAATGTAAACAGCCCCTGCACACAGATAACAAATCCTCGCAACCCGACCTGTTAAAGGGGTTGTCAATCCCTTTCGGGTAACGGTGCCAGAAATTGGTGCGTGACGGGAAAAAGTTGTGATAGATTGAATAAATAGATCGAAAATAAAATAAAGTGCAGCAAGGTATTTTTGGGTTTTTGGATTAATAGATCTGAAAATAAAATCAAATAAAAGTAGATCACAAAGGCAAATAATATGAGAAAGAGATCTGGGGGCCGTAGGTTTCACTAGTGGCTTCTCTCGAGAAAAATAGCAAACGGTGGGTGAACAAATTACCGTTGGGCAATTCATAGAACTTCAAATACTCATGATGATATCCAGGCAATGATCATTATATAGGCATCACATCCAAGATTAGTAGACCAACTCCTGCCTGCATCTACTACTATTACTCCACACATCAACCTCTATCCAGCATGCATCTAGTGTATTAAGTTCATGGAGAAACAGAGTAATGCAATAAGAACAATGACATGATGTAGACAAGATCTATCTATTTAGACATAGACCCCATCGTTTTATCCTTAGTAGCAACGATACATACGTGTCGGTTCCCCTTCTATCACAGGGATCAAGCACCGTAAGATCGAACCCACTACAAAGCACCTCTTCCCATTGCAAGATAAATAGATCAAGTTGGCAAAAAAAAACAAATATCAGACAAGAAATACAAGGCTATAAGCAATTATGCATAAAAGAGATCAAAGAAACTCAAATACTTTCATGGATATAAAACAATAGATCTGATCATAAACTCAAAGTTCATCGATCCCAACAAACACACCGCAAAAGAGTTACATCATATGGATCTCCAAGAGACCGTTGTATTGAGAATCAAGAGAGAGAGAGAGAGAGAGATGAAGCCATCTAGCTACTAACTACGGACACGAAGGTCTACAAAGAACTACTCATACATCATCGGAGAGGCACCAATGGAGGTGGTGAAGCCCATCCGAGATGGTGTCTAGATTGGATCTAGTGGTTCTGGACACTACGGCGGCTGGATGAATATTTCGTCGACTCCCCTAAGGTTTTGGGAATATTTGGGTATTTATAGAGCAAAGAGGCGGTCCGGGGGGGCACCTGAGGTGGGCACAACCCACCAGGGCGCGATTGGGCCTCCTGGTGCGCCCTGGTGGGTTGTGCCCCCTCGGGGCACCCCCAGGCGCCGCCAGGGCCTGTTGTGTTCCTTTTGGCCCATCAAAATTCTTTGTAAAGTTTCGTGTCATTTTTACTTCGTTTGATATTGATTTTCTGCGATGTAAAACATGGGAAAACATCAAACGACACTTGGCACTATGGCAATAGATTAGTACCAAAAATGATATAAAATGACTATAAAATGATTATAAAACATCCAAGATTGATAATATAACAGCATGGAACAATCAAAAATTATGGATATGTTGGAGACGTATCAGCATCCCCAAGCTTAACTCCTACTCGTCCTCGAGTACGGAAGTGATAAAAACAGATTTTTTGATGTGGAATGCTGCCTAACATGTCATATCATATTTCTTTCTTTATAGCATGGACATTTGGACTTTTATATTGTTCAAAGCAATAGTCTAGTTTTGACATGAGAATTTAAATACTCAAGCATATCAACAAGCAACCATGTCTTTCAAAATATCAGCTAAAATAATCTATCGGTAGCCCATCATGCTCAACCATTCATCCATTCATGAAACACACCCGCATATTAGCTACATTCAGTACTCAAGTACAATCATATTGCCTCCTAGTTGGTGCTTTTATAAGAGAAGATGGAGACTCAAATTCAAAATAAAAATGCATAAAGTAAAAGAAAGGCCCTTCCTAGAGGGAAGTAGGGATTTGTAGAGGTGCTAGAGCTCAAACCGAGAAACTTAGAGATAAATTTTTTTTGGGCGGTGTATCCATCCCACCAACGAAAACAACTTAGAGTTCCCAATACTTTCCATTCTTAGATATATCATAGGCGGTTCCCAAACAAAAAATAAAGTTTCTTCCTTTTCCACCATACTTTCACTTTCCATGGCTAGCCGTATCCATGGTTGCCCTCCATACCAGTACTTTCCAAGGAATTTATTATTTGACAACATAAAGTAAATTCATTTTTTCATTTCGGGACTTGCATCCCTAATACCTTTGCCTTACTCTCGTGTAACGACAAGTGAATAAACACTCATCTTGAGAACAACACATCTAGCATGGAAAATATTAGCCACCCCTCACCGCTCCGCGAGCGAAACAAACACACAAAAGAGAAGTTTATTTTTGAAAATTAGAGATGGCACATGCAAATTTGCTTAGAATGGCAAAAGAATACCGCATATAGGTAGATATAGTGGACTCATGTGGCAAAACTGGTTTGAAGGTTTTTGGATGCACAAGTAGTGATCATACTTAGTGCAAATTGAAGGCTAGCAAAAGATTGAGAAGCGACCAACCAAGAAACGAATAATCTCATTAGCGAGCATTAAGCATAACTAACACCGAATAATGCACCATAAGTAGGATATAATTTCATTGCATGACTATTGACTTTCGTGCTTGCATAGGGAATCACAAACCTTAACACCAATATTCTTACTAAACCATAATTACTCATCAAGATGACTCACATATCACATCATCATATCTCAAAACTATTACTAAGAATCAAGTTTATTTTGTCCAATGATCTTCATGACAGTTTTTATTTTATCCTTCTTGGATATCTATCACTTTGGGACTAATTTTCATGTGTTGCTTTTCATAAGCTCAAACAAATATAAATGCAGATCATGAGCATAATATTTCTTTCTCTCAAATTAATTTAAGTGAAGAAAGAATAATTTCTTGAAAATTTTACAAACTCTCAAATAAATCTAAGTGAAGCAAGAGAGCAATTCTTCAAAAATACTATGCACTCCGTGCTCAAAAAGATATAAGTGAAGCACTAGAGCAAGTCTATAGCTCATAAAAAATTTAAGTGAAGCAAAGAGAGCAATTCTAACAAGTCATGACATAATTTTGGCTCTCTCAAATAGGTGTGTCCAGCAAGGGATCAAGACTTAAAACACAAAATAAAACAAGCAGATACTCATATCATACAAGACGCTCCAAGCAAAACACATATTATGTGACGAATAAAAATATAGCTTCGAGTAAAATACCGATGGTCGTTAGAAGAAAGAGGGGATGCCACTCGGGGGCATCCCCAAGCTTAGTTGGTTGCTCATTTTTGGATAATAGATTGGGATGCCGGGGAATCCACAAGCTTAGGCTCTTCTACTCCTTATTCCTCCATCCATCATAAGATAACCCAAAACTTGAAAACTTCAATCACACAAAACTCAACAAAACCTTCGTGAGATCCGTTAGTATAAGAATAATAAATCACTACTATAAGTGATGTATCAAACCAATTCATATTTTGTTCTTGCATTATATCTACTGTATTCCAACTTTTCTATGGAAAAAACTCCTCAAAGAAAACCATAGAGCCATCATAATAAGCACACAACACAAAGAAAACAGAATCTGTCAAAAAGAACAGTCTGTACCATTCTGACTATTTCGAATACTTCTGTAACTCCAAAAATTCTGAAAAATTAGGACAACCTGAGAAATTTGTACATTATTCTACTGCAAGTGGAATGGGTAGTTTATCTCGTGAGTGCAAAAGTTTCTGTTTTTTCAGCAAGATCAAACAACTATCACCCAAGAAGATCCTAAAGGCTTTACTTGGCACAAACACTAATTAAAACATAAAAACACAATCATAACAGTAGCATAATTTTGCTAACACTCAAAAATATGAAGCAAAAATCAAAAATAATTGTATTCATTGGGTTGCCTCCAACAAGCGCTATAGTTTTACGCCCTTTGCTAGGCATAAAGCAAGGATGTAAGTTTTGTCATCCTTCTTCTTCACCTTCTTAGAGGTGTTTTCATCATGGGGTTTTGTAAACACAACATAAAACATATTATCCATAGAAACCTTAGCATTCCTAAGTTGATGTTCGTCATAACCTATTTGATTCCCCGCAACAATCAAAGAGTAATGTTGATTAACATTATTGAAAACTTGGTGGATTATAACTAGAATGGGGACTTCCTTTTTGAGATTCTCATCAAAGATTTTATTGTCCCCGAGCAAATGTCTTAAAGAATAATCACTATTGTAAAGAATTTCATCTATCACAGGTTTTTCATGATTCATACCATAAAAATCCAAGATTTCCCTAGCTTCCCGTATTATGTAGTCAAACTCATTCATAAGAACGAGAGTGCCAACTTTTTAGCCCTAGGATTCTTTATAAATGGAAGCTCAAAAAACAATCTTTACAAAGTGGGATTGGTACGAATAAATTTACTTTCAAGTTTCAGAACTAGTGCTGAAATAGCATCCGCATAAGATCTAGTAGTTTTAAGTATAGGAGCATCATCAAGACTTAGCTTCCCAACACCATTGAAAAATTCTTGCATACGTTCTTTTCCCATAACATTACCTTGCCCCTAGATTAAAGTTTTAGCATCCAGATTGCGCATACGTCCAATTTTAGGAGTTAGGCCATCATCTGTTGGTGTCATACCGAAATCACACATGATTTCAAGCAAAGGATAGATGTGACGAGAAAATGGCGAACGAAAAAGAGGGGCAAATAAAATGGCAATTTTTTGTAAAGTGGGGGGAGAAAACGAGACGCAAATGGAAAATAATGTAAATTGTGAGGAGATGAGATTTGTGATTAGGAAGCTGGTATATGTTGAAGATCCTCCCCGGCAACGGCGCCAGAAGTTCCTTTTGATGTCGCTTGAAGCTATGTCGGTATTTCCCCAAAGAGGAAGGGATGATTCAGCACAGCGGCGGTAGGTATTTCCCTCAGATATGAAACCAAGGTTATCGAACCAGTAGGAGAACCAAGCAACACAATGTAAACAACCCCTGCACACAGATAACAAATCATCGCAACCCGACGTGTTAAAGGGGTTGTCAATCCCTTTCGGGCAACAGTGCTAGAAATTGGTGTGTGACAGGAAAAAGTTGTAATAGATTGAATAAATAGATCGCAAATAAAATAAAGTGCAGCAAGGTATTTTGGGGTTTTTGGATTAATAGATCTGAAACTAAAAGCAAATAAAAGTAGATCACAAAGGGAAATAATATGAGAAAGAGACTCGGGGCTGTTGGTTTCACTAGTGGCTTCTCTCGAGAAAAATAGCAAACGGTGGGTGAACAAATTACTGTTGGGAAAATGATAGAACTTAAAATACTCATGACGATATCCAGGCAATGATCATTATATAGGCATCATGTCCAAGATTAGTAGACCGACTCCAGCCTGCATCTACTACTACTACGCCACACATCGACCGCTATCCAGCATGCATCTAGTGTATTAAGTTCATGGAGGAACGGAATAATGCAATAAGAATGATGACATGATGTAGACAAGATCTATCTATGTAGAGATAGACCCCGTCGTTTTATCCTTAGTAGCAACAATACATACATGTCGGTTCCCCTTCTGTCACTGGGATCAAGCACCGTAAGATCGAACCCACTATAAAGCACCTCTTCCCATTGCAAGATAAATAGATAAAGTTGGTCAAACAAAACCCAAATATCGGAGAATAAATACGAGGCTATAAGCAATCATTCATAAAAGAGATCAAATAAACTCAAATACTTTCATGGATATAAAAAGATAGATCTGATCATAAACTCAAAGTTCATCGATCCCAACAAAACACACTGCAAAAGAGTTACATCATATGGATCTCCAAGAGACCATTGTATTGAGAATCAAGAGAGGGAGATGAAGCCATCTAGCTACTAACTACAGACACGAAGGTCTACAAAGAACTACTCACGCATCATCGGAGAGGCACCAATGGAGGTGGTGAACCCCATCCAAAATGGTGTCTAGATTGGATCTGGTGGTTCTGGACTCTGCGGTGGCTGGATGAATATTTCGTCGACTCCCCTAGGGTTTTGGGAATATTTGGGTATTTATAGAGCAAAGAAGCGGTTCGGGGGGCACCCGAGGTGGGCACAACCCACCAGGGCGCACCCTGGTGGGTTGTGCCCCCTTAGGGCACCCCCCAGGCGCAACCAGGGCCCGTTGTGTTCCTTTTGGCCCATAAAAATTTCCATAAAGTTTTGTGGCATTTGGACTCTGTTTGATGTTGATTTTCTGCGATGTAAAAAACATGGAAAAAATAGCAACTGGCACTTGGCACTATGTCAATAGGTTAGCACCAAAAAATGATATAAAATGACTATAAAATGATGATAAAATATCCAAGATTGATAATATAACATCATGGAACAAACAAAAATTATAGATACGTTGGAGACGTATCAGACTCCTGCCTGCATCTACTACTATTACTCAACAAATTGACACCGACTCCCGCCTCCATCTAGAGTATTAAGTTCATAAGAACAGAGTAACGCATTAAGTAAGATGACATGATGTAGCGGGATAAACTCAAGAAATATTATGAAAACCCCATCATGTTATCCTCGATGGCAGCAATACAATACGTGTCGGTTCCCTTTTGTCACGGGGATCGAGCACCGCAAGATTGAACCCAAAGCTAAGCACTTCTCCCATTACAAGAAAAACCAATCTCGTTGGGCAAACCATATCTATAGTTTAAAGAGACTTGCAAAGATATCAAAGCATGCATATAAGAATTAAGAGGAGATTCAAATAATATTCATAGATAAGCTGATCATAAATCCACAATTCATCAGATCTTGGCAAACACATCGCAAAAAGAGTATTACATCGAATAGATCTCCAAGAACATCGAGGAGAACATGGTATTGAGAATCAAAGAGAGAGAAGAAGGCATCTAGCTACTAGCTATGGACCCGTAGGTCTGAGGTAAACTACTCACGCTTCATCGGAGAGGCAATGGTGTTGATGTAAAAGCCCTCCATGATCGAATCCCCCTCCGGCGGGATGCCGGAAAAGGCTCCTAGATGGGATCTCATGGGTACAGAAGGTTGCGGTAGTGGAAAAGTGTTTTCATAGCGAGTCCAGACAACCTATTTAGTTCGGCCCATTGAGCCAAATGATCATCCACTTCCAGTGGACGCTCTGGATTGTGAAACTGCGACCAGAAAAGCTTTTCCACTTCGCGATCTTTCTGATCTCGAAACTGTTCGGTCGCATCAGCAGCACTCGCTGCCAAGTCCAGATAGGTATCCTCCACACTCCACATCCGGTCCAACGGAGCAAACTTCGGATCACAAAATTTCCTTTGCAGCATAGAGGGCTTTCCAGCCGCAATCTGTTCGGCCTGACGCAGCTCTTCCTTCGCAGCTCTCATCGCAGAGCGAGCGTCCTTGGCATCGGCAACAGCCTTCTCTAAGTCCGTCTGTCTCGCCTGGTCTTCTTTCTCAAGAAGTTTGCAATGGTCTGTAGCGCTCTTTAACTTCTCGGCCATCTCGTCCATCTCTTCTTTGCTTCGGCAGTGAGCAGCCTGTTCGGCTCTCAGCTCTTCAAGGGCCTTCTCGGCAGCCGCATTGCTTTTTCTGGCTTGCTCCTTAGCTCGGGCAAGTTCTACCCTAAGATTCTCCACAGCGGGCGTACCATCTGCGTCAAGCACACACATTGTAAGACACTGGCATAAAGCTCCTCTTACCTGATGCCGCCCGAAGAATTACATACCTTGAGCCTCATCAAGCCGCTTGTTGACAAGCGCGATGTCGGCACCTGCCACATCGAGTTGCCGCTTTAGTTCGGCCACATCATCAGTTCGGCTAGATTCCGGACACCTCGCCACCTACATTCAAAGGCGACATCTTAGACCTGGGATTATGATCCTCTGTGTGCCATCATTTCTTGACAACGCGCAGAGTCTCAGGGGCTACTATCTACACAGGGCGCATCTTACTTATGCGCAACTGACAAAAGTGTACACTATCTAACGTACCTCAAAACCCATCAGTAAACTTTTGACGGCCTCATGCAATCCGCTTTCTGCGGATGAAATCCTTTCAATCACCGTGCCCATCAATGCACGGTGCTCCTTTGAGATAGAAGCTCGCCCCAGCAGAATCTTTAGCTCCTCCGGCCGAGCACCAGACGGTGCCGGAC
Organism: Triticum dicoccoides; assembly: GCF_002162155.2. Taxonomy (NCBI): domain Eukaryota; kingdom Viridiplantae; phylum Streptophyta; class Magnoliopsida; order Poales; family Poaceae; genus Triticum; species Triticum dicoccoides. The sequence continues at coordinate 333,329,537 of NC_041388.1, forward strand.
TTGTCCTATGGCCTCTTTCGAAGGTCGGACGCGGAGAGCCTTGGGGGGCCACATAGCTATCTTCCGCCCCTGCCGGATTCAGAGAAACCCTCCGCGACGACACCTCAGGGTCGCCCGCCTCGCTAGGCGGTACGGTAGGGGGAGGCGTCCCGCTCTCCATCATCTCCGGAAGAAGATCCCCTGAAGACAAGCTCTGCTGAGAAGGGCTGAGGTCCGAGCTACAAGGAAAATTTTCGGTTAATCTTCTCAGATATAAATCAAGGATTTCTTTCATCCCTCAAAAGGAAAACCTCTCTCTACTTACGGCTCGCTGGAGGGCTGATCCCTTTGAGGGCGTAGTTCGGCCGAGGAACTCCCCGGCGTCGGACCCTCTGACGAGGATTTTCTCCCCCGCTTCAGGGCCATGGTCTCTGGGTCGTCAGAGGCGGCCCTCTTCTTCCCCTTGGGAGAGGAATTGTCGGTTCCTCCCTTCGGAGCAGCCTCCTTTGAGGAGGCCATAGTTCCCTTGTCCTTCCCCTTACTTCCCTCCAAAGGCATTATCTTCAACATCCTGACAAGCACGGGATCCGGCCTGGTTTCGGGAAGGGGAGCCGGACACCTGATCAGCTTTGCCTTCGCTATGCACTCCTGTTTAAAAGGACAGCTCTTTTAGGGGCAAGTTTATGACGATTATATGGATAGTAGGTCCGGGCACAAGGTTACTTACTTCGGTATCCGGGCGATTGCAGCTTAGGTTTGCGTCCTCGGTCAAATCCAGACACATCATTTGTGATCCGAAGAATAGTTTATACATCTCCATGGGCGTTGCGCCCATAAAATGATGGAGAGCTCATGGTCCCTCCGGATTAAACTCCCACAGATGAAGGGAGCGACGTTTGCCGCGCAGTGTTCAGTGAATCAGCATGACCTGCGTCACCTTGACCAGGTTGAGGTCTCTTTCTAAGAGATCCCTGATGCGGCCCTGCAACAAGGGCACATCTTTGGATAACCCCCAATCTAATCCTTTGTTTACCCATGACGCTAGCCGTGATGGGGGACCCGAGTGAAATGCAGGAGGCGCCACCCACTTGGCGCTCCTGGGAGCGGTGATATAGAATCATTCTCATTGCCACAAGCCGAGCTCCTCTTGAAAGGATCCCTCGGGCCATGGAGCATCAACATTCTTACTTATGACAGCGCCTCCGCACTCTGCGTGCCGTCCCTCGATCATCTTTGGCTCCACTCCAAAAGTCTTGAGCCATAATCCGAAGTGAGGAGTAACATGGAGGAACGCTTCGCACACAATGATGAATGAGGAAATGTGGAGGATGGACTCCGGAGCTAAGTCATGAAATTCCAGCCCGTAATAAAACAACAGCCCCCTCACGAAGGGATCCATCGGGAAGCCTAACCCCCGAAGGAAGTGATACATGAACACTACACTCTCACCGGGCTGGGGACTGGGAATAGCCTACCTTTGAGCAGGCAACCTATGCGAAATTTCGCGGTCAAGAACTTAGCCTCTCTCAACTTTAGCACGTCCTCCTCCGTGACGGAGGAAGGCATCCATCGGCCTTGAAGGTCGGAACCGGACATTGTCGAAGGTCTGAGGCGCCCGGAATCTGAAGCCTAGGGTGTTGGAACTCGAGGCGACGGGCGAACTTGTTTTGGGATTGGGGAAAAGGAGTAAGGCCCTGGTCCCTTTATAAGAGGTTGAACACCAGGAGCCCTCCCCGTAACCGTTTGGGACTCGCCTTTAATCGAGAAAACACGCTAATGGGCACGATTGGGTTACCCACGTCTGTATTGATGAGAATCCCGTAAAAGGGGGGCAGACGATCTCTGCTTTGACAAGACGTGCCAAGGAAACCGCCTCGCAAAACACGCTGAGGTGGAAGAGTGAAAACGATTCGAGTGAAGGACTTGGCAGTAGTGTGATGGCGCACTGCGGAATACCTCAGCAGATTTGATTTGTGTTAATATTATTCTCTCTATGGCAATATGTGGAAGCTTATTTTGCAGAGCCGGACACTACTATTGGTGTTTACAATCTTCTATGAAGGACTTGGAGGAGGAACCCGCCTTGCAATGCCGAAGACAATTTGCGCGCCGGACTCGTCGTCATTGAAGCCTGGTTTAGGGGCTACTGAGGGAGTCCTGGATTAGGGGTGTTCGGGTAGCCGGACTATACCTTCAGCCGGACTCCTGGACTATGAAGATACAAGATTGAAGACTTCGTCCCGTGTCCGGATGGGACTTTCCTTGGCGTGGAAGGCAAGCTTGGCCATGCGGATATTCAAGATCTCCTACCATTGTAACCGACTTTATGTAACCCTAACCCTATCCGGTGTCTATATAAACCGGAGGGTTGTAGTCCATAGGCAATCAACTCCATATACAACAATCATACCATAGGCTAGTTTCTAGGGTTTAGCCTCCTTGATCTCGTGGTAGATCTACTCTTGTACTACCCATATCATCAATATTAATCAAGCAGGACGTAGGGTTTTACCTCCATCAAGAGGGCCCGAACCTGGGTAAAACATCGTGTTCCCTACCTCCTGTTACCATCCGGCCTAGACGCACAGTTCGGGACCCACTACCCGAGATCCGTCGGTTTTGACACCGACAATCTTCATAGAATATGTAGGATCCAATATGAGCATCCAGGTTCCGCTATTGGTTATTTATCGGAGAGGTGTCTCGGTCATGTCTACATAGTTCTCGAACCCGTAGGGTCCGCATGCTTAACGTTCGATGACGATTTAGTATTATATGAGTTATGTGATTTGGTGACCGAATGTTGTTCGGAGTCCTGGATGAGATCACAGACATGACGAGGAGTCTCAAAATGGTCGAGAGGTAAATATTGATATATAGGACGGTGGTGTTCAGACACCGGAAGTGTTCCGGAGGGTATCGGGTACATATTGGGTCACCAGTAGGGGTTCCGGGCAACCCCGGCAGAAGATATGAGCCTTATGGGCCAAGAGGGGAAACACACCAGCCACAAGGGGCTGGTGCACCCCACATATGGGCCGGGAAGGGATGGAGAAGGAAAGGGGAAGGGAGAAAGGCAAGTGTGGATTAGGATTCCCACTTCCTTCTCTCCCCCCTCTTTCATTCCCCCTCCGTCAAATATGGCAGGGGGCGCAGGGCAAGGAAACCCCATGGGGCCAACAGCCAGCCGTTGGCGCCTCCTGACCTCTCCCCTCCCCCTCCCACCTATATATATGTGGGGAGGGGGCGCCTAGAACACACAACATCCATTGTTAGCCATGTGCGGCGCCCCCCTCCATAGTTTACACCCCCTGTCATATTTTCATGGTGCTTAGTCGAAGCCCTGCGCGGATCACTTCACCATCACCGTCACCACACCATCGTGCCGACAAAACTCATTTACTTCCTCAACACGTTGCTGGATCAAGAAAGCGAGGGACGTCATTGAGCTGAACGTGTGTAGAACTCGGAGGTGCCGTATGTTCGGTGCTTAATTGGTCGGAACTAGAAGAAGTTCGACTACATCAACCGCGTTGCCAAACGCTTCCGCTTTCGGTCTACGAGGGTATGAGGACACGCTCTTCCCCCTCGTTTCTATGCGTCTCCTAGATAGATCTTGCGTGAGCGTAGGATTTTTTTTTGAAATTGCATGCTATGTTTCCCAACAGTGGCATCTGAGCCAGGTATATGCATAGATGATATGCACGAGTAGAACACAAAGAGTTGTGGGCGGTGATAGTCATACTACTTACCACCAATGTCTTATTTTGATTCGGCGATATTATGGGATGAAGCGGTCCAGACCAACCTTACATGTCCACGCACATGAGACCGGTTCCACCGATAGACATGCAACTAGTTTTGCATAAAGGTGGCTGGCTGGTGTCTGTTTCTCCTACTTTAGTTGAATCGAATTTGACTGCAGCCGGTCCTTGTTGAAGGTTAAAACAACAAACTTGATAAATCACCGTTGTGGTATTGATGCGTAGGTAAGAACGGTTCTTACTAGAAGCTTGTAGCAGACACGTAAAACATGCAACAACAAAGTAGAGGATGTCTAAAATGTTTTTGCAGGGCATGTTATGATGTCATATGGTCTAGACTTGATGTGATAAAAGTTATTGTATGAGATGATCATGTTTTGTAAGATATCTGACAACCGACAGGATCCTTATGGTTTTCTCTTTATTGTATTAAATGCAAACGCCATGTAATTGCTTTACTTTATCACTATGCATTAGCGATAGTTTTAGAAGCAATTGTTGGCGAGATAACCACGATGCTATGATGGAGATCAAGGTGTCGAGCCGGTGATGATGGAGATCATGATGATGCTTTGGAGATGGAGATCAAAACCACAAGATTATGATGGCCATATCATGTCACATATTTTGATTGCATGTGATGTTTATCTTTTATGCGTCTTATTTTTCTTAGTACGGCGGTAGCATTATAAGATGATCCCTTAACTAAATTTCAAGGTATAAGTGTTCTCCCTGAGTATGCACCGTTGCAATAGTTTATCGTGTTGAGAACCATGTGATGATCGGGTGTGATAGACTCTATGTTCACATACAACGGGTGCAAGACAGATTTGCACATGTGGAATACTAAGGTTAAACTTGACGAGCCTGGCATGTACAGACATGGCCTCGAAACACTGGAGACCAAAAGGTCAAACGTGAATCATATAGTAGATATGATCAACATAGAGATTTTCACCATTGATGACTACTCCATCTCACATGATGATCGTACATGGTTTAGTTTATTTGGATCACGTATCACTTAGATGACTTGAGGGGTGTCTATTTAAGTGTGAGTTCTTAAGTAATTTCATCAATTGAACTTAATTTATCATGAACTTAGTCCTGATAGTATTTGCAAATTATGTTGTAGATTAATAGCTCGTGTTGTAGCTCCCCTATGTTTTTGATATGTTCCTAGAGAAAACTAAGTTGAAAGATGATCGTAGCAATGATGCAGATTGGGTCCGTGATCTGAGGATTATCCTCATTGCTGCACAGAAGAATTATGTCCTTGATGCACTGCTAGGTGACAAACCTATTGCAGGAGCGAATGCAGACGTTATGAAAGTATGACAAGCTCGATATGATGACTACTTCATAGTTTAGTGTGCCATGCTTTACGGCTTAGAATCGGGGCTGCAAAACATTTTTGAACGCCATGGAGCATATGAGATGTTCCAAGAGCTAAAATTGGTATTTCAGACTCATGCCCGTGTCGAGAGGTATGAGACCTCTGACAAATTCTTTGCCTACACGATGGAGGAGAATAGCTCAGCTAGTGAGCATGTGCTCAGAATGTCTGGGTACTACAATTGCCTGAATCAAGTGGGAGTTAATCTTCCAGATAAGATAGTGATTGACAGAGTTCTCTAGTCACTATCACCAAGCTACTAGAACTTCGTGATGAACTATAATATGCAAGGGATGACGAAAATGATTCCAAAGCTCTTCACGATGCTGAAATCGGCAAAGGTAGGAATCAAGAAAGAGCATCATGTGTTGATGGTTAACAAGACCACTAGTTTCAAGAAAAGGGCAAGGGAAAGAAAGGGAACTTCAATAAGAATGGCAAGTAAGTTGCCACTCCCATGAAGAAGTCCAAAGCTGGACCTAAGCCTGAAACTGAGTGCTTCTACTGCAAAGGGAATGGTCACTGGAAGCTGAACTGCCCCAAATACTTGGTGGATAAGAAGGAAGGCAAAGTGAACAAAGGTATATTTGATATACATGTTATTGATGTGTGCTTTACTAGTTTTCATAGTAGCCCATGGGTATTTGATACCAGTTAAGTTGCTAAGATTAGTAATTCGAAACTGGAGTTGCAAAATGAACAGAGACTAGTTAAGATTGAGGTGACGATGTGTGTTGGAAGTGATTCCAAGGTTGATAAGATCACCATCGCATACTCCCTCTACCTTCGGGATTAGTGTTGAACCTAAATATATGTTATTTGGTGTTTGCGTTGAGCATGAACATGATTGGATCATATTTATTGCAATACGGTTTTTCATTTAAGTCAGAGAATAATTGTTGTTCTGTTTACATGAATAAAACCTTCTAGGGTCATACACCCAATGTAAATGTTTTATTGAATCTCGATTGTAGTAATACACATATTCATAATATTGATGTCAAAAGATGCAAAGTTGATAATTATAGTGCAACATACTTGTGGCACTGCCGTTTTGGTCATATCTATGTAAAGCGCATGAAGAAATTCCATGCAAATGGGCTTTTGGAATCACTTTATTATGAATCATTTGATACTTGCGAACCATGCCTCATGGGCAAGATGACTAAAACTCCGTTCGTTGGAACAATGGAGCGAGCCAATGACTTATTGGAAATAATATATATCGATGTATGCGGTCCGATGAGCGTTGAGGCACGCGGCGGGTATCATTATTTGCTGACCTTCACAGATGATGTGAGCAGATATGGGTATATCTACTTAATGAAACACAAGTTTGAAACATTTGAAAGTTCAAAGAATTTCAGAGTGAAGTGGAGAATCTGAAGGAAATATGCCCTAGAGGCAATAATAAAGTTGTCATTTATATTTCCTTATCTCATTATAAATTTTTATTATTCATGCTCGAATTGTATTAATCGGAAACTTATTACATGTGTGAATATATAGACAAAACAAAGTGTCCCTAGTATGCCTCTACTTGACTAGCTCATTAATCAAAGATGGTTAAGTTTCCTGACCATAGACATGTGTTGTCATTTAATGAATAGGATCACATCATTAGGAGAATGATGTGATGGACAAGACCCATCCGTTAGCTTAGCATAATGATCGTTAAGTTTTATTGCTATTCTTTCTTCATGACTTATACATATTCCTCTGACTATGAGATTATGCAACTCCCGAATACCGGAGGAACACCTTGTGTGCTATCAAAAGTCACAACGTAACTGGGTGGTTATAAAGATGCTCTACAGGTGTCTCCGAAGGTGTTTGTTGGGTTGGCATAGATCAGGATTAGGGTTTGTCACTCCGAGTATGGAAGAGGTATCTCTAGGCCGTCACGGTAATGCACATCACTATAAGCCTTGCAAGCAATGTGACTAATGAGTTAGTTATGGGATGATGCATTACGGAACGAGTAAACAGACTTGCCGGTGACGAGATTGAACTAGGTAAGAGGATACCGACGACCGAATCTCGGGCAAGTAACATATCAATGACAAAGGGAATAACGTATGTTGTTATTGCAGTTTGACCTATAAAGATCTTTGTAGAATATGTAGGAACCAATATGAGCATCCAGGTTCCGCTATTGGTTATTGATACGTCTCCAATGTATCTACAATTTATGAAGTATTCATGCTATTATATTATCCATCTTAGATGTTTAATGGGCCTTTATATGCTATTTTATATGATTTTTGGGACTAACCTATTAACCTAGAGCTTAGTGCCAGTTTTTGTTTTTTCCTTGTTTTTGAGTATCGCAGAAAAGTAAAATCAAACGGAGTCCAATTGGCCTAAAAATTCATGGAGATTGTTTTTGGACCAGAAGAAGCCCACGGAGTACCGGAGATGGACCAGAGGAGTCCCGAGGCCACCATGAGGGTGGGGGGCGCGCCCTACCCCCCTGGGCACGTCCCCCTATCTCGTGGCCGCCTCGGGGACCCCCTGACTTGTTCCCGACTCCAAGACCTCTTATATATACCCAAACTTCTAGAAAGAAACCTAGATCGGAAGCTCCGCCGCCGCAAGACTCTGTAGCCACGAGAAATCAATCTAGGCCCTCTCTGGCACCCTGCGGGAGGGGGCCATCATCACCGGAGGCTATGGAGGAGGATCCCGGAGGGGCCATCATCACCATGAAGGCCAAGAACCAGAGGGAGAACCTCTCCTCATCCAAGGGGGAGGCCATGGAGGAGGAAGCACAAGGGGGAGAACCTCCCCTCCTCTCTCTCGGTGGCGCCGGAGTGCCATCGGGAGGGGAATCATCGCCGCGATGATCGTCTTCATCAACATCACCATCATCATCACCATCCTCATCTCTTTTACGCGGTCCACTCACCCGCACCCCATTGTAATCCCTACTTGAACATGGTGCATTATGCCACATATTATGATCCAATGATGTGTTGCCATCCTATGATGTTTTGAGTAGATTTCCTTTGTCTATGGGTTGATTGATGATCTAGATTGGTACGAGTTGTATGTTTTATTTTGTTGCTGTCCTATTGCGCCCTCCATGTCGCGCAAGCGTGAGGGATTCCCGCTGTAGGGTGTTGCAATACGTTCATGATTCGCTTACAGTGGGTTGCTTGAGTGACAGAAGCATAAACCCAAGTAAGGGGGTTGTTGCGTATGGGATAAAGGAGACTTGATATGTTAATGCTATAGTTGGGTTTTACCTTAATGATCTTTAGTAGTTGCGGATGCTTGCTAGAGTTCCAATCATAAGTGCATATGATCCAAGAAGAGAAAGTATGTTAGCTTATGCCTCTCCCTCATATGAAATTGCAATGAAGACTACCAGTCTTATTAACAATTGCCTAGGATAATTCCGCACACCGACCCATCATTATTCCACACTCTCTATTTATAATATATAGTAATATATTCTAAATTTATGATAACCACACCTACTTTTATGTTTTAGCTCTCCGGTATCATGCGAAGTTATCCTATTCATACCCACAACGTAGTTTTATTTCTCGTTTCTAGTTGGAAGCAAACGTTCGGTGTATGTAGAGTCATATCAGTGGCAGATAGGGCTTGAGAGAATATTGATCTTAACTTTAGCTCCTTGTGGGTTCGACACTCCATGCTTATCACTTCCACCATTGGGAATTGCTACGATGATTCCCTGCACTTGGGGATTATCAAGCTCTTTTCTGGCACAGTTGGCGGGGAGCAATAGTGTGGGGTTGATATTCTCGTGTGTGCTTGTTTTCTTTCTTCACTAAGTAGATTTTTTTTGTTTTTGTTTAGTTGTGGTTGAAACATACAAAAAAATTAAAAGAATGAAAATATAAAAATAGTTTACTTGCCTCTCATGCCTAAAAAGTTTTTTCAATAAGAGAAGTGATTGGAAGGTTATGCATTGGAGAAGTGAGGGTCAACCTTGAACACTTGTGTTTATGCTCATGTAAACAATGTAAAAAAAATATGGAAGCTTCTCTGGAAATAATTATCCCCTTGTATATATCCATTGTATTTTAAAAATAATGTGCCAAGCTTCGGTTTTAGGATGATTAGATTGCTTGTTTACTATGTACAGTACAAAAACAGAAACTTTGGCTGTAGCGCATGATTTTACATTTTTTACTGTAAAGTCAAATGGGTCTAAAACTTTTTGCACATTACTTCTGTATAAATTTTCATATTTTTTAGAATTTTTTGGAGTTACAGAAGTTTAGTAAACTTCTAGACTACTACAGACTGTCCTGTTTTTGATAGATTCTGATTTCTATGAGTTGTTCGCTTATTTTGATGAATCTATGGGTAGTATCGGGGGGTATGAACCATGGTGAAGTTAGAATACAATAGATATAGTTCTAATATGAAATTGGAATAAGTTTGCAACAGTACCGAAAAGTAGTGATTTGCTTTATTACACTAACGGATCTCACAAAGTTTTTGTTAAAAGTTTGTGTGGATGAGGTGTTCGAAGATCGAGGAGCTATCAATATGAGAATAATAAAGAGAGGCAAGAGCTCAAGCTTGGGGATGCCCAAGGCACCCCAAGTAAATATTTCAAGGATACTCAAGCATCTAAGCTTGGGGATGCCCCGGTTGGCATCCTATCCTTCTTCTTCAACAATTATCGGTATAACTCGGTTTTTGTTTTGTTCACATAATTTGTGTCATTTGTGTTTTTGTTTTACCTTTAAGAACCATGCTAGTATGAGATAGCCCTTTATTGATTTATAGAATACTTCATGTGCTTCACTTATATCTTTTAAGTATGATCTTATAGAATTGCTCTTTGTGCTTCACTTAAATATTTTGAGTATGGTTTTATAGAATGCTTCGTGTGCTTCACTTATATATTTTGAGCTTGGATATTGGTTTGTATATATTAATTGTATAATGCTCCATGAACTTAATTTATATCTTTTGGAGTATGAATAATACTATCATCTAAAGTGGATTTAGAAGAAGTTTCCTCCCACTATTCTGAATGAGGAGAATTTTACTTATGTGGAGAGTAGTAAAATTTCTATGCTCGTAGATCATGAAAAGAATGCTTTATGTGATGTTTATATTTTTGAACTCATTCATGATGCTACTGAAAATTATTATGAGGGAGGAATACATGTTTGTAGGAGTTGCAATAATATCAAGCTTCCTCTCTAAATGCTTAAGGTTTTAAAGTTATACTTGTTTTTCCTTCCTATGCTAGTTGATTATTGCTCTTATAAATTATGTGCTCACAAAATCCCTAGGCATATGAAGTGGGTTAGATTTAAATATGCTAGTCATATTCTTCATGATGCTCTCTTTATGTTTCAATTCTTATCTTTCATGTGAGCATCATTGAAATCATCATGCCTAGCTAAAAGGCATTAAAGAAAAGTGCTTGTTGGGAGACAACACAATATTCACCCTTACTATTTTTGTGTGTTTACATGATTAAGCTACTGTAGTAATCATGTTTTACAGATTTTGTTTCAATAAAGTGCCAAGTAAGACCTTTGGGAAGACTTGGGTGAAAGTTAATGCGATCTTGCTGTAAAAAACAGAAACTTTGCGCTCACGAGATTAGCTGTCATTTTTTTTACAGAAGAGTGCGATTGAGTTGATTATTTTTTCAGAAGATTAATACACAAATTACTCACGTCCACCAATTTATTTCAGAATTTTTGGAGTAGCAAAAATATGCTTGGTATTCAGATCATTACAGACTGTTCTGTTTCTGACAGATTCTGTTTTCATTGCATAGTCTGCTTGCTTTCTAGTTTCTATGGCTTATATTTCTCAATATAAATTGTAGAAATGATTTGGTACAGTATGCATTATGTGAGAACAATTATGAACCGTGTCTTTGACAGTACCAAAGTGAATGGTTTACTCTTTATCATACTAACCTATCTCACGAAGTTCCGTTAAGTTTTGTGTGATTGAAGTTTTCAAGTTTAGGTGAGATATAGATATGAGGAGAATAAGGAGTGGAAAGACCCTAAGCTTGGGGATGCCCAAGGCACCCCAAGGTAATATTCAAGGAAGACTCAAGCGCCTAAGCTTGGGCATGCCCCGGAAGGCATCCCCTCTTTCGTCTTCAAAACTATCGGTATACCTTACTCGGAGCTATATTTTTATTCGTCACATGATATGTGTTTTGCTTGGAGCGTATTTTCAGTTTTACTCGCTGTCTGAATAAAATATTTGGATCTGAAATCTTGAATGAAAAAGAATCCTCCCATGGCTATTTAATTATTTGACTACTCAGTATTCTTCACTTATACCTTTTTGGAGTAGTTTGTCATTTACTCACGTGCTTCACATATATCCTATGAGTAAATGGTTGAATGAATTGAATACCATAAATCTGAATTTATATACGTTTCATATGCTTACAACATGGGGAGTGATGACTTCACACATAATAAGTATAGGTAGTGAACTTATTGGAAGTTAGCAAACGCATAATTGATCACTTGAACAATTCATGAAAGAATATTGAAGGAACAGAGATTTCAAATATAAATATACTATCTTGGACATATTTTGCAATTGTGAGCACTCATTAAAATATGACATGCTAAAAGGTTGATGTTGGACAAGGAAGACAACTTAATGGGTTATGTTTTCCTATATCTGAAACGTTATATTGTCTTGGATCATCCAACATGTTGAGCTTGCATTTCCCTCTCATCCTAGCCAAATTCTTTGCACCAAGTAGAGATACTACTTGTGCTTCCAAACGTTCCTTAAACCAGTTTTGTCAAGAGAGTCCACCATACCTACCTATGGATTGAGTAAGATCCTTCAAGTAAGTTGTCATCGGTGCATGCAATAAAAATTGCTCTCTAAATATGTATGATCTATTAGTGCGAAGAAAATAAGCTTTATACGAACTTGTGATAGGGAAGAAATAAAAGCGACGGACTGCATAATAAAGTTCTTTATCACAAGAGGCAATATAAAGTGGCGTTCTTTTTCATTAAGATTTTGTGCATTCAACCATAAAAGCGCATGACAACCTCTGCTTCCCTCTGTGAAGGGCCTATCTTTTACTTTTACCTTCTACCCTTATACAAGAGTCACGGTGATCATTATCGGTGTCAAAACCGGCGGATATCGGGTAGGGGGTCCCTAACTGTGCGTCTCAGGTCGATGGTAACAGGAGACAAGGGACACAATGTTTACCCAGGTTCGGGCCCTCTCTACGGAGGTAATACCCTACGTCCTGCTTGATTGATATTGATGAATACGAGTATTACAAGAGTTGATCTACCTCGAGATTGTAATGGCTAAACCCTAGAGGTCTAGCTTGTATGGCTATGATGATGAATCTCTCCCTCCGGACTAAGTCCTCCGGTTTATATAGACACCGGGAGGATCTAGGGTTACATAAGGTCGGTTACAAAGAAAGGAATCTACATATTTGGTTGCCAAGCTTGCCTTCCACGCCAAGGAGAGTCCCATCTGGACATGGGTGCAGTCTTCGGTCTTCGTATCTTCATAGCCCATCAGTTTGGCCCATGGCTAACAGGCCGGGCGCCCGAGGACCCCTTAGTCTAGGACTCCCTCAGTATCCCCCGAACCAGTCTTCAATGACAAGGTGTTTGACACATAGATTATCTTCGGCATTGCAAGGCGGGTTCCTCCACTGATGACTCCCGAGTATTGTGTTCGGCATTCCATTTAATGTTGTACTACTCGGCTTCTGTGCATCAACAACTTCAGTTTCCATGTGTCGAGCGAATGCGAGATGTTAGGGTATTTTTGCATATACCACCCTGACCGTACCACAAAGGCGCCTATTTAAAGAGAAGAGATCTCAGATCCATTCCACGCCTCGTGAAAAATCCTCAGAGCTTGCTAAGGAGAACCATCCCAACATGGCTAGCGCTCCCAGCTCTTCCTCTCGTCCCCACTGCTCCAAAAAGGGTGATTGGGAGAGATGTTCCGTACCCCACAGTCAATTGGCGAAGCTGCAAACACAGGGCTTTCTTCCCCCGCGGACTTGGTCCCTGTTCGAGCAGGATTGGCCTTCTTCAACGGCAAAATTTAGGCGGAGGATTTCCCCAATCCGTCCACGGGAGAACGAGTGTGCTGCGTCCCCTTCTTACTAAGAGGTGTCGGATTTCCAATCCATCCCTTCCTCCGAGGTCTGCTGGAGTATTATGGCCTCCAACTGCACAGTCTCACTCCCGCCTCTATCCTTCATATTGCGGGTTACGTCGCTCTATGCGAGCTATTCCTGGGCTATGAGGCCCATTTCTATTTATGGAGAAGACTGTTCTGCCTCGTCCCTCGTAATCAAGGCGGGTCAATTTTTGAAGTGGGAGGCGCTGAAGTGTGGCGCATCGTCGGGACTGGATACCTGTCCGACACGCCGAAGAAAGCTTCCGAAGAGTGGCCTTCCGAATGGTTCTACATCGACGATGTCGCTCTACCCGACCCCGTCCATATGGGCCTCCTGAGTTTTCAAGTACTCCGCTGAAGAAACGCCATAGCTGGCGTCCTCGGAGCCTTGAGGAAGAGGATAGTGCAGAGATCAGCCTATTGCTGGGCAAGATTAAGACGCTTGCCCAGTCCAGATTGTCAATAGTCGAGGTAATGGCGACCTCTATGGCGTGGGGGGTCCAACCACTCCAATACAGAGGGCTGCCCATGTGGCATTATAATGGGGAAGACGACGCCTCATGCTATGGTCGCAATGGCCCGAAGACCCCCGCCGCCTTGGCCAAAATACTGGCCGAGCTGTATAAAGGGGAGAAAGAGGAGTTCACCTGTCTCCAACATCGAGGCGGATTTTCCATGTATAATCCTCCCAGCTGGGTAAGCTTCTGCTCCACTATTTTACTCCTATCCCTGAATCATTCTTGACAGGTAGTATATTATCTGCTTATAACAGGAATGGCGAAAGGCTGTCGAGGGGATCCATGACCCTGCCCCCCAGCCGGAGAACCACAATCGAGATCTTGACCCCAGATATGAGGAAGATCCGGACATATTTGTGGAGCTCGAGGATGGAATATTCTATCAGATGAGCTACAACGGTACATATTTACCCATCATCGCCGATTACCCCGGGCTCCTTCCTGCTTCACATGTAAGTAATCCAGAGATACCTTGTCCAAGGGAGTTTTCTCATTCCTCCTTACCCACCGCACTGTCATGTGCTCAAAAGGGGAGGCGCTCGGCGCGCCATGTTGCCCTGGGGGCATCTCCGAAGAGAACGTCCCCCACACCAGGCAAGCCTTCGAAGAGGAAGGCAAACGAAGATATGACCAAGCCTTCATCAAAGAGGTATGAATTTGCAAATATGCACCTTGGCAGTAACATCCAACTGTGACCTTTTCGTTTATCCTGTATCAGGAAAAAGGTGTGCCGGACTATATCCCGGGGTCCGGCCGGCCATACTTCCCGCAGCCAGGATCCAGATCCTGCCGTGAAGATGGGGGGCTGATAACGGGGTGATGCCGGACTGTCCTCCAGCCGAGGATTCGGACGACGTATCCATCATCAACTTGGAAGTGGAGAGCGCCATGAATCATCGGCGCTGCAGGGCCGATTTACAAGACCCTGCCTTTTCAGAAGAGGCTTTTAACGCCTTCAGCTTGGCAGATGCATATATTCGAGCTGCTCGAGATGGGCTTAACAGAGCCACAAAGCAGCATTTAAAAGATGTGCAGGTAAGTTTACTTCGTCTGACTATGATAACCATATGCCAGTAGCCCCCAAGACTTAAAGTAGTTGGGACAACTGATTTGAGGATCGCTGCATGACCAGGTTCTGACGAAGAAGAACGACGTGGTAGCCCAAGAGCTGGAAAAGTGCTGAAGGCAGTTGAACGTAGTGACCGCCGAACTGGAAAAATCCAAAGCGGCGTCCTTCGGTGATATTTCCCTCCAGCGAGAAACAGTTATTGCATAGCGACCGTGTTAACACTGCGGCATTATCTCATAACAGGATCATCGGATCAATTGGTGGAAAATGAGTCGAAAAGACTGCAGGCCGCAGGCGAGCGGGTTTTGACCTGTGTTAGACAGGAGAAAAACAAACTCCAAGATGCAAACACCCAGGTGGGTGAAGAACTTAAGGATGTGTGGGCCCAGCTGGTAGACTCCGTGAAGGAGAACAAAAAACTGCGCGACAGCATATTCAGCATGTGGTCGTATTTATCGTAGAACAGTTTGGAAGTAAAAGTAGCTATTATAGCTATGATTGCAGGTATATTAACGGGCCGTCCCGAAGAGGAGGCATCCGGATCATCAAGTGATCTTCCGCAAGGGTTGTCGCAGTTGCACGAGCGAGCTCGGCGGGCAATGCGGAGTGTAGACAAGGCCTTATGGCCATCCGACTCCCCTCCAGGGAGTATGGAGAAGCTTGTAGAGCTGTTCAAGGGAGCGCGGCGGTGTATCCGACTGTGGAAGATATCGGCCTGCCGAGAGGGTGCGCGAGAAGCCTGAGCCATGGTAAAAACACGATATACCAAGCTGGATCCGAATCACATGGCCCGGGTCGGACCGCTAGGGTCAAATGGGGAAGAAATTCATGTTAGTTTAGTGTATGGCCAAGCAGAGGTGGCTGCTAGATACTCCCAACAGGATTGTAAATTGGACCGCCTGTTGGATGGTATAGAGGAGGAAGTTTTTGAGTCCTAAGTGACTATGTACTTTCCTTGTAGCTAGATAATAAAAACAATTGTCATGGCCGACCTGTTCACTTCGACCTCTGGACCCGAAGTTGCAGAGTGTTTCCGAATACCCTAACGGTAGAATATACCAGGGTATGCATGGGAACCAGGCGTAGGGGTCATAGGTGCTTGAACATACAATGTGTATTCGGCTAGTTATGTCATATTACATTATGTAAGAAACATCTTCCAGAGAGAATAGTTCTGTTAAGGGTTCCTTTCCCTGGGTGTGCATGCGTTTACTGTGCATGTCCGAACTGTGATTGAAAAAATCATAGAGTAAGTAACTTCTGGGGTTTCACAATGGAGTGAATGCGGAAACATCTTTAATTCGCCGACCGAATATTCCCTTAAGAACGCTAGCTTTCGGCTTCACCCAGTCTGAGGTACACATCCGTATGACCCGGCAGTAACAATTGCAGAGGTGCTCCCTTTATTCCCTAGCCGAACTAACGGGAACGTAGGGCATAAGCACAGGACCCAGGCAACCCAGCTTGGCCAAAACTTAAGTCATATCGATGCATATAATGGCGAAGAAAAGGTACATATGGGGAAACGCATATGTGGTGAGCTTGATGCTCAAAGGATAGTAGCAAGCTTCTGTACCAGAAGCCCCCAGGTATAATGAATGTACATATGTGGAGATGTATGCATCAGGGGAGGACGGTCTAGCCGTACTAAAGTCGTAGGGCTAAAGAGCAAAATGAAAAAAGATAAAAAACGAAAAGAGAGAAAAAATAACATTAATAACAGGAGGAAGGAGATGAACACAGAGTTCGGCGCTAGGTATAAAATCGTCGGAGTCTGGCCGCGTTCCAGGGGTTCGGCTCCAGGTGATTGTCTGACGCATCACGCAAGAGATACGCTCCTCCGGTGAGGACTTCGTCAATGATGAAGGGACCCTGCCACTTGGGCTTGAGTTTTTCCTTTTTCTTCTCCGGCGGGCGTAGAACAAGTTCACCAACGTTATAAGTCTTGGCCCGTACTTCTCTGCTTTGATACCTGCGAGCCTGCTGTTGATAAAATGCTAAACAGGCTTTTGCGACGTCGCGCTCCTCCTCTAGGGCATCTAAGCTGTCCTACCGATCAAGCTCGGCTTCTCTCTCTTCGTACATGCGCACTCGAGGTGAGTCATGAATAATATCGCAGGGTAACACTGCTTCCGCACCGTACACCATGAAGAAAGGTGTATATCTAGTAGTGTGGTTGGGCGTGGTCCACAACCCCTAGAGTACGGAGTCAAGTTCCGCCACCCAGTGCTTGTTTGATTCTTTCAAAGACCGCACTAGTCTAGGTTTGATGCCGCTCATAATAAGACCATT
Organism: Triticum dicoccoides; assembly: GCF_002162155.2. NCBI lineage: Eukaryota > Viridiplantae > Streptophyta > Magnoliopsida > Poales > Poaceae > Triticum > Triticum dicoccoides. Next base: position 333,346,706 of record NC_041388.1, read on the forward strand.
AGCCCGTTCGACTTGACTGTTTGTCTGCGGGTGATAGACAGAGGCGTAATCGAGCTTAATGCCCAGATTAGCGCACCAGGTTTTCACTTCATCGGCTGTGAAATTAGAGCCATTATCGGTGAGTATGCTGTATAGGACACCATAATGGTGTACCATGCCGGATATGAAATCTATTACCGGCCCCGCTTCGGTCGTTTTGACTGGTTTGGCCTCTATCCACTTAGTGAATTTATCCACCATGACTAGCAGATACTTTCTCTTATGGCTTCCTCCTTTAAGGGGTCCGACCATATCGAGTCCCCAGGCTGCAAAAGGCCAAGTGATGGGGATTGTTTGTAAGGCAGTGGGGGGCATATGGCTTTGGTTGGCGAAGAGTTGGCATCCGACGCAACATTGGACAAGGTCCTATGCGTCTGCTCGGGCCGTCGGCCAATAAAATCCTATACGGAAGGCCTTGCTAACAAGGGCCCGAGCTGCGGCGTGGTGATCGCCGAGTCAGGCGTGAATTTCGGCCAAGAGCTGTCGCCCCTCTTCCTCGGAGATACATATTTGAAGAACTCCAGTAGCGCTTTTCTTATAGAGCTCTTCGTCATGTACCTTGTAGGCCTCCGAACGCCGGACAATGCAGCGGGCCTCATTGTGGTCCTCAGGAAGCTCCTTCCTGTTAAGGTAGGCCAGGGAGGGTTCGGTCCATGGGGCAATGACTGCCATGATGAGATGCGCTGACGGTGTTATTTCGATGGCCGAGCCTCCGATGATGTCAGTGTTTTCGGAATCTGGGGTTATGTTTGGATCCGGACTAGTGTTGCCGTTTTCCCCCTGCCACACCACGGATGGCTTAAAAAGCCTTTCCAGAAAGATATTAGGTGGAACAGGGTCGCGCTTAGCGCCGAATTGAGCAAGGGCGCCTGCCGCCTGATTACTTTCTTGAGCCACATGGTGGAACTCGAGCCCCTCGAACCGGGCCGACATTTTTATGACGGCATTACGGTAAGCTGCCATCTTTGGATCTTTGGCGTCGAAGTCTCCATTTATTTGAGATATTGCAAGGTTTGAGTCCCCGCGCACTTCTAGGCGTTGTATGCCCATGGAGACAGCCATCCGGAGACCATGCAATAAGGCCTCGTATTCGGCTGCATTGTTGGAGTCTGTGTATAGTATTTGGAGTATGTACTGAACGACGTCTCCAGTTGGTGACGTTAAGAAGACGCCCGCCCCTAGCCCTGTCGACATTTTGGATCCATCGAAATACATGACCCAATTGGAATATGCGCCGTACTCTTTGGGGAGTTTGGCCTCTGTCCATTCAGTGACGAAGTCAGCCAGTACTAGGGATTTAATAGCTCGACGTGGTTCGTATGTAATATCAAATGGAAGGAGCTCAGTGGCCCATTTAGCAATCCTGCCCATGGCATCGCGGTTGTTTATGATGTCGTTGAGTGGTACTTTGGAGGCCACCATGATAGAACACTCCTGGAAGTAGTGACGGAGCTTTCGGGATGCCATGAAGACCGCGTATGCTATCTTTTGATAATGGGGGTACCGGGATTTGCATGGTGTAAGGATAGTGGATATGTAGTATACTGGCTTCTGAAGCGGGAATTTGTGTCCGTCCTGTTCTCGTTCGACGACAAGCACGGCACTCACCACCTGATGTGTTGCCGATATGTATAACAACATCAGTTCACCGACGTTTGGCACGGCCAGGATTGGGTTGCTCACAAGAAGGGTTTTTATTTCCTGCAGTCCGGCTATTGCCGCGTCCGTCGACTCGAAGTGATCGGTTCGCCGTAGAAGGTGATAGAGTGGCAGTGCCTTTTCTCCCAATCTGGAGATAAAGCAGCCTAGAGCTGTCACATAACCCGCGAGCTTTTGGACTTGTTTAAGGTCTGTTGGCGTAGCCAATTGTGACAGAGCTTGGATTTTGGCTGGATTTGCTTTAATTCCTCTGTTGGAAACGATCAAGCCCAGCAGTTTTCCAGCGGGGAGGCCGAAAATGCACTTTTCAGGATTGAGCTTAATGTCATACGCGCGGAGGTTATCGAATGTGAGACGTAAATCGTCTATTAATGTTTCGATGCGCCTAGTTTTTATGACGACGTCGTCCACATAAGCCTCAACTGTCTTGTCGATCTGTTTCTCCAGGCATGTTTGAATCATGCGTTGGTATGTGGCGCCGGCGTTCTTGAGCCCGAAGGGCATGGTGTTGAAGCAGAATGGCCCATATGGGGTAATGAATGCTGTTGCAGCTTGATCGGACTCCTTCATTTTGATTTGATGGTATCCGGAATATGCATCAAGGAAACACAGTGAGTCATGTCCTACGGTAGCATCAATGATTTGATCAATGCGGGGGAGGGGAAGGGATCCTTAGGGCAAGCCTTATTGAGGTCTTTAAAATTGACGCACAACCGCCAGGATTTGTCCTTCTTTGGTACCATCACCAGGTTTGCCAGCCAGTCCGGATGTTTTATTTCTCTGATGAATCCGGCCTCAATTAGCTTGGCTAGATCCTCCCCCATAGCTTGACGTTTGGGTTTGGAAAAGCGCCGCAGTGTTTGCTTGACCGGTTTATATCCATTTAATATATTGAGGCTGTGTTCGGCCAACTAGCGTGGGATTCCTGGCATATCAGAAGGGTGCTAGCCCAATATATCCCAATTCTCTCGCAGAAACTCTCGTAGCGTGGCATCAACCGTTGGGTGTAATTGTGCTCCGATGGATGTTGTCTTCTTGGGGTCCGTTGGATGGACTTGGAATTTGACTATTTCTTCTGCTGGTTTGAAGGAGGTGGATTTGGGTCGTTTTTCTAGGACCATGATACGTCTCCATCGTATCTACTTTTCCAAACACTTTTGCCCTTGTTTTGGACTCTAACTTGCATGATTTGAATGGAACTAACCCGGACTGACGCTATTTTCAGCAGAATTACCATGGTGTTATTTATGTGCAGAAACAAAAGTTCTCGAAATAACCTGAAACTTCACGGAACAACTTTTCGGAAATAATAAAAAAATCCTTGCAAAAGATGAAGGCCAGGGGGCCCACCACCTGTCCACGAGGGTGGGGGGCGCGCCTGCCCCCCTAGGGCGCGCCCCCTACCTCGTGGCCCCCCTGGAGCTCCTCCGACCTCAACTCCAACTCTATATATTTGGTTTCGGGGAGAAAAAAACAGAGAGAAGAATTCATCGCGTTTGATGATACAGAGCCACCGCCAAGCCCTAAAACCTCTCGGGAGGGCTGATCTGGAGTCCGTTCGGGGCTCCAGAGAGGGGAATCCGTCGCCATCTTCATCATCAACCATCCTCCATCACCAATTTCATGATGCTCACCGCCGTGCGTGAGTAATTCCATCGTAGGCTTGCTGGACGGTGATGGGTTGGATGGGATCTATCATGTAATCGAGTTAGTTTTGTTAGGGTTTGATCCCTAGTATCCACTATGTTCTGAGATTGATGTTGCTATGACTTTGCTATGCTTAATGCTTGTCACTAGGGCCTGAGTGCCATGATTTCAGATCTGAACCTATTATGTTTTCATCAATATATGAGAGTTCTTGATCCTATCTTGCAAGTCTATAGTCACCTATTATGTGTTATGATCCGTTAACCCCGAAGTGACAACAATCGGGATACTTACCGGTGATGACCATAGTTTGAGGAGTTCATGTATTCACTATGTGTTAATGCATTGTTCCGGTACTCTATTAAAAGGAGGCCTTCATATCCCTTAGTTTCCAACAGGACCCCGCTTCCACAGGAGGGTAGGACAAAAGATGTCATGCAAGTTCTTTTCCATAAGCACGTATGACTATATTCGAAATACATGCCTACATTACATTGATGAACTGGAGCTAGTTGTGTGTCACCCTAGGTTATGATTGTTACATGATGAACCGCATCCGGCATTTCTCTATCATCGATCCATTGCCTACGAGCTTTCCATATATTGTTCTTTGCTTATTTACTTTTCCGTTGCTATTGCTATCATCACTACAAAATACCAAAAACATTACTTTTGCTATCATTACCTTTTGCTACCGTGACCACTACTATCATATTACTTTGCTACTAAACACTTTGCTGCAGATACTAAGTTTCCAGGTGTGGTTGAATTGATAACTCAGCTGCTAATACTTGAGAATATTCTTTGGCTCCCCTTGTGTTGAATCAATAAATTTGGGTTGAATACTCTACCCTCGAAAACTGTTGCAATCCCCAATACTTGTGGGTTATCAGACCACATCCTCCCTGTCCACCATGGAGCGCGGCGCGGTTAATTCTTTGGCCGCGAGGGCTTCAGATAATGCCTCGAGGGCCAAGGATGCAGTTTTATTCTCGGCGCGGAGTGCTATGTCCGGATCACTAGCTAGAGTGAATATACCGCTGGGCCAAGGCATCTTGAGCTTCATGTATCCATAATGGGGTACCGCTCGGAAGCGCGTAAATGCATCTCGCCCTAAGAGGGTGTGATATCTGTTGTTGAAAGGGGCCACTTGGAAGGTTATTTCTTTGGACCGATAATTCTCTGGCGTGCCGAATACCACGTCGAGTGTTATTTTTCCCGCACACCACGCCTCCCAACTAGGAATAATTCCTCGGAAGGTTGTGCTGCTTTGCTCAATGCGGCTCCTGTCTATTTCCATTTTGTGGAGTGTATCTTCGTAGATGAGGTTTAGTCCATTGCCGCCGTCCATGAGGACCTTGGTGAGCCGAAAGCCGTCCACGATTGGACTGAGGACCAAGGCGGCTGGTGCTCGGACTGTCCTGTATTTTGGCTCGTCGCCGACATTAGAAGTTATAGCCGTGTCATTCCAAGGGTTTATCGCTGCTATTTGACAGACTTCGGCGAGTCCGCGTAGTGCTCTTTTGCGCCTATTGTTTGAGGCGAATTTCTTGAAGACCATCAGTACTTTGGGGTCGTTGTCCTTTGGGGGGGTGTTGTTCTGGGTTATTCTTGGTGAGGATATCCTCGCCGCTCTTGGCCACTTGCCAGAGTATCCAACATGCTCTAAGGCTATGTGTTGGTATGTTATCCGGTGTTGCATGCATTTTACATGGCCCATCGAGCCATCCTTCCAGAATGGTTCCGCGCCCCACACCGGACTTGTATTTCTTTACTATTGAACCGGGCGTGTTGCAAGGGTGCACCCTTTTCGCCTGAATAACTGGCTGAGTGGGGACTGATGATTCCCAACGAGCTGCTTGAGTTTTCCAGGCGCTTTCCATTGCACTGTACTTTTGTACGATAGTTGTCAAGTCAGCGAAGTGTAGGACGCGACGACGCATGATGGCGTTGAGGATTCCTTCGTCCTTGCAATTGTTGCGGAACACTGAGATCGCTTCCTCGTCGCGGCAATCTTTAATCTTGTTTTTGACAGGAAGGAATGTGGCCCAGAAGTGGTGGACCGTTTCCTGAGACTACTGTTTTATGCTCATGAGAGTGCTTGTATTCGGGTGGGTGGGTGGATTTAAATCTGAACCCTGCCATAGTTTTGGATCCGGAGTCTGAAGGTCTTCCGAACTTAGCAGATCGGGCTCCGGGATGTCCACTAATTTCTTAAGCCCGTCGTCCATTCTATGTTCGGAGGGCAGGATGCTTCACCTCATGGGTAGGTGTCCAGCTCTTCGAGACTGGAGATCCGGACATAGTCCATCCTTAATATGGAGGAAGAGTTGTCGACTCGCTCCTGGACTATCGCTATCTGGTGGGAGATCGGCGGAGATTTGATTTCTCTCTGATCGGGTTTAAGCCCAATCTGATCGTAGTCTGTAGCGACCCCCAGGGCGGCGATGCGATCTAGGAGCTCGTTTAAGGACAAAAGATCTGCCAGATCCATCTGCTTGGAGTGTTCAGAGTCGATATGAAGGGGGTTTTTGATGACTCAAGAGGTCATCATCGGCTTAACGACCGAACGGGCGGTCATGGTAAAGCCGCCGGAGGGTTTGACCTGGAGCTAGCGTTCCTCTGGTGGCGATATTATCCTTGAGAACAAGGCGAGACATCGATCTTGTTGTCGACGGCACAGTGGAACTCTCAATGAAAGCACCAATGTCGGTGTCAAAACCGGCGGATCTCGGGTAGGGGGTCCCGAACTATGCGTCTGAGGTCGATGGTAACAGGAGTCAAGGGACACGATGTTTACCCAGGTTTGGGCCCTCTCTACGGTGGTAATAACCTACGTACTGCTTGATTGATATTGATAAATACGAGTATTACAAGAGTTGATCTACCTCGAGATTGTAATGGCTAAACCCTAGAGGTCTAGCTTGTATGGCTATGATGATGAATCTCTCCCTCCAGACTAAGTCCTCCGGTTTATATAGACACCGGGAGGATCTAGGGTTACATAAGGTCGGTTACAAAGAAAGGAATCTACATATTTGGTTGCCAAGCTTGCCTTCCTCGCAAAGGAGGGTCCCATCCGGACACGAGTGCAGTCTTCGGTCTTCGTATCTTCACAGCCCATCAGTCCGGCCCATGGCTAACAGGCCGGACGCCCGAGGACCCCTTAGTCCAGGACTCCCTCAATCATCACCTTTCCTTTTTACACTTTTTCCTTTGGCAAGCACTTCGTGTTGGAGCGATCCGGATATACATATATCCACTTGGATGTAGGTTTTCATAAATTATTATTGTTGACATTACCCTTGAGGTAAAAGGTTGGGAGGCGAAACTATAAGCCCCTATCTTTCTCTGTGTATGATTAAAACTTTGAACCCATAAATATCACATGAGTGTTAGCAATTGTGAAAGATTAAATGATAGTTGAGTATGTGGAGTTTGCTGAATCAAAGCTCTTACATAGACCCTTCCCGGAAATAAGATGAATTGCAATTGTTTGATGACTAAGAGCATGGTTTGTTAGTTTTCAAGAAAGTTTATGATCTATACCTTAACATGTGAATAGCTTGTTACTTGATCATGAGAAGTTTTATGAGATGAACTACTGTTATGACATATAACGATGCTAGAAAAGGTGATTGAAATTATCATTGATCAAACTTGTGCACATGCTAGCATTCCCACTTCATAAATTATTTCTTTTATCATTTACCTACTCGAGGACGAGCAGGAATTAATCTTGGGGATGCTGATACGTCTCCAACGTATCTATAATTTATGAAGTATTCATGCTATTATATTATCCATCTTAGATGTTTAATGGGCCTTTATATGCTGTTTTATATGATTTTTGGGACTAACCTATTAACCTAGAGCCCAATGCCAGTTTCTATTTTTTCCTTGTTTTTGAGTATCACGGAAAAGGAAAATCAAACGGATTCCAATTGGCCTAAAATTCACGGAGATTGTTTTTGGACCAAAAGAAGCCCACGGAGTACCGGAGATGGACCAGAGGAGTCCCGAGGCCACCACGGGGGAGGGGGCGCGCCCTACCCCCCTGGGCGCACCCCCCTATCTCGTGGCTGCCTTGGGGACCCCCTGACTTGTTCCCGACTCCAACACCTCTTATATATACCCAAACTTCCAGAAACAAACCTAGATTGGAAGTTCCGCCGCCGCAAGCCTTTGTAAACACGAGAAATCAATCTAGGCCCTCTCTGGCACCCTGTCAAAGGGGGCCATCATCACCAGAGGCTACGGAGGAGGATCCGGGAGGGGCCATTGAGGGAGTCCTGGACTAAGGGGTCCTCGGGCGTTCGGCCTGTTAGCCATTGGCCGGACTGATGGGTTGTGAATATACGAAGACCAAAGACTGCACCCGTGTCCGGATGGGACTCTCCTTGGCGTGGAAGGCAAGCTTGGTGACTAAATATGTAGATTCCTTTCTTTGTAACAGACCTTGTGTAACCCTAGATCCTCCCGGTGTCTATATAAACCGGAGGACTTAGTCCAGAGGATATACATTATCATAGCCATACAATTTAGACCTCTAGGGTTTAGCCATTACGATCTCGTGGTAGATCAACTCTTGTAATACTCATATCCATCAAGATCAATCAAGCGGGACGTAAGCGGTAGGCGTAAGCGAGCCGGTTGGCCTTTGCCTAGTGCCTAGGCAGTGCCTAAGCACCCTAGGCGTGGCCTAGGCGGTAATATAATTTTTACTCGTACTGTCTCTGTGATTATTATATAGGTGTTGATATTAGTTTAGGGCATATAAATAAGTTAACTACGATCTACTGCCATTGGAATATAACCCGTTTGGCATATTAGTGCAGTATGTGGCATGATTTCTTACTTGGGTAGATAATTCCTTGCTTGCCCTGCCTAGACCTCCATTTATGCCCTAGGTGAGGCGTTTGGCCACTACCTAGCGCCTAGGTGTGCCTAAGCGCCTCCTAGGCACTGCCTTTTCCAACAGAGCGTAGGGTATTACCTCCATAAAGAGGGCCCGAACCTGGGTAAAACATGGTGTCCCCTGTCTCCTGTTACCATCGACCTGAGACGCACAGTTCAGGACCCCCTACCCGAGATCCGCCGGTTTTGACACCGACATTGGTGCTTTCATTAAGAGTTCCACTGTGCCGTCATCAAGAGGTTTGATGGCTCCTTCAACCATCTACAATGATGCTGCCCAAGGGGGAGCCTTCCTCCCCAGACAGATCTTCGTGTTCGGCGGCGTCGCTCTACGGGCCAACTCGCTTGGCCATCTGGAGCAGATCGAAAGCTATGCCCCTGGCCATCAGGTCAGATTTGGCAGCTCGAACTATGTTGCGGACACCCGCGGAGACTTGATCTTCATCGGATTCGAGACCGCGGCTACCACTCCTGATCACCCCGAGGGACATGACCTAAGTTTGTCATCAGACCGCATCCAGGAGACAGCTCCCATAACCGCTCTGACCTTAGATCCAGAGCAGACTCCGCCATCAAAGGATGGGAGGATCGACCCCACCAGGGAGGCCACATATTCCACGGTGTTGGATCCGCACATAGACTTGATCTCACACGATACCTGTGCCATCGGAACTCCGGACTCGTTTTCGGACGTAAGTTCCAAACCATGTTAGCCCGCGGACGCTGAACTTGATCGTTTATCGATCTTCGAATTCAGCACCGCAGACATCTTCCAGCACTCGCCTTTGGGCGACATGCTAAACTCATTAAAGAACATGTCCTTGCCGGAGGACTCACAGTCGAACTATATCCGGTTCAAACTAGGGGCTGACGATGGAGAATTTTGCTCCCCATCCGCCACCCACTTCATAGCCATGGTTGAGGATTTAACCTACATACTTGATTACGACTCCGAGGACATCGACGGTATGGACGACGATGCCGGAGAAGAAGAGGCCCAGAACCCGCCGTTCACTGGACGCTGGACGGCCACTTCCTCGTATGATGTATACATGGTGGATGCACCAAAGGAGAATAGAGGCGATGACAAGGAAGATCCAACTGAGGATAAACCTTCTGAAATACAATCCAAGCGCCAACGTCAGCGGAGCTGCTCTAAGTCACGTAGTAGTAAAGACAGCAACACTGGCACAGGAGAAGATAACACTCCAGAAGGTGCCGAAGACAACGAAGACCTCGTTGAAATATCTAATGAACAAGATGAACGGGAAAATGGGCAGGTTAGCCTTGGTAAACAGGCCACGCACGAAGACTCAGAGGACAGAAGTTATCTTCCGCTCTCCGAGGATGAGGTGAGCCTCGGCACCGACGATTTCATCATGCCTGAGGAACCTCTTGAGCAGGAGCACTTCAAGCGCCAGCTAATAGCCACTGCAAGGAGCCTAAAAAAGAAGAAGCAACTTCAAGATGATCAAGATCTGCTCAACGATAAATGGACCAATGTCCTAGCAGCTGAAGAATACGGCCTCCAGCGCCCAACCAAAAGTTACCCAAAGCGAAAATTGCTACCTCAGTTTGACGAGGAGGCGCCGGAATACATACCGCCATCGTACAATGCGGCTGACTGACCACCACGTGGTCGGGACAAAATGGCAACTCACACCGAACACCAGCCCGCCCCGCCTCATCGCACAGGTAGGAGTAAATTAGCCCACGGACATACATATGACCTCCGGTAAAACCTGAACAATAAAGCAGGACATACCAGATCAATCTACGGATCTCGAGGACGTGCCTCGACACGCAACGACAGCCACCTATTCGGACGTGACAAACTTAGTCATGCGTGGGCTGAAAACCGCAGACGGACTCCATCAGAGCTACATCGCGATACGGCCCGATATAGAGGCGCCGCACACCCTCATTGCTTCACTGATGAGGTCATGGATCATGAATTCCCAGAAGGGTTCAGACCCGTGAATATAGAATCATACGATGGAACCACGGACCCTGCAGTGTGGATCGAAGACTTCATTCTCCACATTCATATGGCCTGCGGTGATGACCTCCACACCATCAAATACCTCCCTTTAAAACTCAAGGGGCCAGCTCGGCACTGGTTAAACAACCTTCCTGGAAATTCTATCGGCAGCTGGGAGGACTTGGAAGAAGCCTTCCTCGACAACTTCCAAGGTACATATGTCCGGCAACCAGACGCCGATGACTTAAGCCACATAGTTCAACAACCTGGAGAGTCCGCTAGGAAATTCTGGACTAGGATCTTAACCAAAAAGAACCAAATCGTCGATTGTCCGGATGCCGAAGCCCTAGTAGCCTTCAAACACAGGATCTGCGATGAATGGCTCGCTCGCCACCTCGGCCAAGAAAAGCCAAAATCCATGGCAGCCCTCACGGCACTAATGACCTGCTTTTGTGCGGGTGAGGACAGTTGGTTGGCCCGTAGCAAAAACAATGCAAGTGATGCTGGCACCCCTGAAGTTAAAGATAAAAAATACAAGTATCGACGCAACACATACAAGCATCGAAACAACAGTGATAACACCAAGGATACGGCGGTCAATGTAGGACTCAGTGGCTCTAAGTCCGGTCAGCGGAAGAAGCCGTTCCAAAAGAACAATTCAGGCTCATCCAGCTTGGACCGCATACTTGATCGTCCATGCCAGATTCATGGCACCCCAGACAAACCACCCAATCATACAAATATAGATTGCTGGGTTTTTAAACAGGTCGGCAAATTAAACACCGAGAACAGGGAAAAGGGATCGCAAAGCGAGGATGATGACGAAGAGCCCCGACAACCGAACACAGGGGGACAAAAGAAGTTTCCCCCTCAGGTGAAAATGGTGAACATGATATACGCTACCCACATCCCAAAGAGGGAGCGCAAGTGTACACTCAAGGACGTCTACGCGATAGAGCCAGTCGCCCCAAAATTTAATCCATGGTCGTCATGCCCGATCACTTTTGATCATCGGGATCATCCGAACAGTATCCATCACGGTGGCTCAGGCGCACTAGTCCTAGGCCCAATAATTGATGGGTTCCACCTGACTCGCATCCTTATGGACGGAGGTAGCAGCCTCAATCTGCTCTATCAGGATACGGCGCGAAAAATGGGCATTAACCCATCACGGATCAAGCCCACCAGGACTACCTTCAAAGGAGTCATACCAGGTGCAGAGGCCCGCTGTATGGGCTCAATCACACTAGAGGTTGTCTTCAGATCTCCGGACAACTTCCAAAGCGAGGAGTTAATCTTCGTTATCGTCCCCTTCCGCAGCGGCTATCACGCATTGCTCGGACGAACTGTGTTTGCTCGATTCAACACAGTACCACACTATGCTTATCTCAAGCTCAATATGCCTGGTCCACGCGGCGTCATAACGGTCAACGGAAATACGGAACACTCCCTCTGTATAGAAGAGCACACAACTGCCTTAGCAGCAGAAGTACAGAGCGGCCTTCTCAAGAAGAACCTTAATTCGGCTGCCGAGCCCACGGACGCCGTTAAGAGAGTCCGAACTACTCTGCAGCAGGAGAGCTTGGCTCGCCAGGAGCTCGACTAGCAATCTGGCCTCCGTCTCAGTCCTAATAAAGTGGTGGAATTTGTGTCGCGTGTACATAACTACGTACTCAAAACCCCATGGGCATCAACGGAGGCATAGCTAGCTTGTGGTCCATAGTACGGCTCAACCGACATCGGATACACACATACTTTCACTTTTACTTGTTTCCTTTTCAGGTCCCAATCCCACAGGCCCCATCTGGTGGTCTGGTCATCGGTCCTCTTGAAGGATAAGCACACCAAGACGGCGAGAAACGCAGACATATGGGGACTTTTTAGGTGATTCCGTTAACGATAACTCTACCTATTTTTCAAGACCCACATGCAGCTCTCCCTTGGTTTTGGCATGTCAAATAGCATGTTGCTTATCGCACTACCTGTATCAATGCGCCTTGACCTACTAATTAAATTACAATGAGAACAATTTTCGGCTGGAGCTTTAGGACCCCAGCTTTTTACCGTTGTACCTTTTCTGTTTTCTTTCTCTTTTTTAGCTCCCCTGTGGATAACCCTATCAGGTAGCACCCGTACACTTTGGTACATTTGATGTTTTCCAGGGGCTTCATAGCACCCCACATTACGGCAACAAAAGTCTGAACACTTTTTATAATTATAGTTCGGCACCCCGAATTTAGCATTATATGCATTGGCTCCGAATCATGTCTTTGGTCAATAGTTGGGTTGCCTAGCTCATGTGCTTGCTACCTTATGTTCCGCTATATCGGCTAAGGTAGTAATGGGAGAACTACTGAGATTTCGCCTTGGTTTATCCAAAGGAGCACCTTAGTAGAGAAAGCCGAAAACTGACTGTCATGATGCGGCGAGAGCCGGTCAGCTGTTCGGAGGTTACAAATCGTTGGAGATTTCTTCCGCATTACGTGAAGGATTGGTACTTCCCGATCAGATGCTCATAGAACTCTAGTTCGGATACTAGGGGTTGCGCCCATGTTTTTAGTGTCAAACTCCTATGGCTAAGTGAGGGCGTTACAGCCGCATAGTCTGGTTGCCTGGTTCGTTGCGCTAAACAACTCCTTCAAGGACCATCTAATTGGATCAAGATTGTTTAGATTCCATCCCGAACACCCCCGTACTACCTATGTGGGGGCAGAAGTTGACGACTGGTTAACCCTCAGATTTCATACAACACGGCCGCACAGGAAGTAAAAATTTAAAAACATAACAAGCATTATATTGCACAATCACTTTATTTTATCATACAAGGTACAGGGAGCTCGAATACATTCATTCAAAGATTGTGTCTTTCGCACAATGATCCACAACAATGCGGGACCCCTCCAAGACATCACCGAAGTATCGCTCGGGTGTGCGGTGCTCCTTGCCTTCCGGTGGCCCCTCGGTCACTAATTTGACAGCGTCAAGCTTCGCCCACCAGACCTTGCAATAGGAGAAGGCCAGACGTGCGCCCTCGATGCAGACGGACCGCTTGACGATGTCCAGCCAAGGACAGGCATCCCCTAGTCGCTTCACGAGGCCGAAGTAACTGCCGGGTATAGCTTTGGCTGGCCACAACCGGCTTATCAAATCCTTCATGGCCAGTTCGGCCACCCTATGCAACTCTACCAGTTGTTTTAGCTAATCACTGAAGGACACCGGATGTTCTGGCGCAAGATATTGCAACCAGAACAACTTCTCCACGGAGCTCTCTTCTTCGGCTCAGAAGAACTCTGCGGTGTCAGCCACACTGTGTGGCAGATCAGTAAAAGCCCCTGGAGAACTCTGAATCCAGGTTAGTAAACAATATTTCATCTTCACATTCTTGCTTTGCATATTGAATGCCTTACCTGCCGCGATCTTCCTGGCCTCCCGGATCTCCTGGAGGGCGCCCTGGGCCTCATTCCGGGCTGCCTCCGCACTCTGACGAGCCTTTGCGATTTTGGTCTCTTGAACTGACGCATCATGCTCCAAGGCCTCGCACTTCTTCACTGCGTCCTCAAGCTCCTGTTGGACCTCGTTGACCCGGGCCTTGAGCTTCTTCCGAGCGGCCTGCTCGTTGACAGCCTTCCCTTCAACTTCGACCAGGGCCTTTCTCAGGGCCTTGACCTCGGTCGTCGCCTTTATACACATCATGGCATTTCGGTCATTGCATATCATTTTCCTTTTTCGAATACATAACAATTTATTACTTACCTTGTTTTTCCTGGAGCTGCCTCTTCACTTGGCTCAGCTCCTCCTCGGCCTCCGCCAGTTTCTGCTTCAGTCCGGAAACTTCGGCAGTATGCGATGTTGCGGCCAACAGCGACGCTGTTTACATTTTAGAAAAATTTAGTTAGTTTCCTCCAATAGGAGATTGATCCTCCATCCGGCTTTTTCTCTCTGAACACCGGACAGTGTCTCAGGGGCTACTGTCTATATTGGGATTTTCTCTTTTTTGCGTCGCTTACCTCAAAACCTATCAGCAGGCTACTGCAGGCTTCGGTTAGTCCGCTCTTGGCGGACTGAACCATTTCAATTACCGTGCCCATAAGGACATGGTGCTCATCCACAATGGAAGCGCCTCACAGCGCTTCCAGCTGATTATCCGGTGCCCCTGGTTGGACAGGGGTCACCGGCGGAATAGGCATCCCCCCTTCTTTCGAAGGAGGTTGCGTGCTAGATTTCGGAGCCGCAACGGTCTCCGGAATCGAGTCCGGCTGAGGGCCGAACTGAATAGGGCCCTCCCCACCAGTCTCCTTGGGGATTGATTCCCCCTGGTATCCGGTGACAGGGGTTTCACCTTCTGGTGCCTCCTGAGCCTCTCCCCCGCCTGGAACAGTCCTTTGGGACAGCACCTCCACATCGTCCTTGGCCTTGGGGGAGTGAGCGGCCGGTGGTGACTCGCTGGCCATCGCCTTAGAATCCAGCGAACCTCCTGACGAGGATCGCGGGGAGCTGTTGTGGGTCGGACTACAATAACATAACCAATCATGTCAATGCAATGAGGAGGAGAAACTTTGTGGGCGGATATAAGTCTTAGCACTTACGATGCAGCCCGCGGCTTAGTGCGGGGGCGTTGCTCCGAACTGCTTTCAACATCCCATGCGGAGCTGCCCAAGAGTGGGCCTTTCCCCTTCTTGGGCGCCTCCGCCTCCAGAATGGTGGAGGCCGCCCTCTTTTTCTTCCCCTCATCAGGGGAGGGTTGTTTTCCTCCTCCTCCTCATCGTCGTTGTCTTCGACGGCGGAGGATTGAGTCTTATCTTCGGACATTGCGTCCGAAGCAACTTTGCGGCGGGGGCCACTCCGGACCCCCTTGGCCTTCCCTGTGGCCTTCTTCTCCAGAGCCTTGTAGGGCGACGGCACCAGCATCTTCGCTAAACGCGGGATGACTGGTTCTTCAAGCAGTGGAGCCGGACATTGGATCCGCTTCGCCCTCTCCATCCAGTCCATAAGAAACGATGACAATAAAAGCTTAGTCATCATCCTTGAAACAGGCAAGTAAGGGATGCAGTAAGAATAACATACCTCGTTGGCGAGGTGGTTAATGTCATGACCGCGGTCCGAATCTGTGGCCGGCGGTGTTTCGTTACCCTTAAAAAGCAACCTCCAGGCATCTTCGTGAGTGGTTTCGAAGAGCCTCTTCAAGGTATGGTGCTTCTTCGGATTGAACTCCCATAGAGGGCGGCTTCGACTTTGGCATGGGAGAATCCGGTGAACTAGCATCACCTGGATTATATCGACGAGTTTAATATCTTTATCCACCATGCTTTGAATGCGCGTTTGCAGCGCTATCAGCTCGTCTAGCGAACACCAGTTCGGGCCCTTCTCGACCCAGGAGGTGAGTCGCATGGGAGCGCCAGAGTTGAATTCGGTAGTTGCGGCCCAGGTGGTGCCGCGGGGTTCTGTGATATAGAACCAATGTTTCTGCCATTCTTTTACAGTCTCCACGAAAGTGCCTTTCGGCCAGGAGACATTGGTCAGCTTTCTCACCATGGCGCCTCCGCACTCCGCGTGCTGGCCATCCACCACCTTTGGCTTCACATTGAAGACCTTGAGCCACAGCCCGAAGTAGGGTTGGATGCGGAGTAAGGCCTCACACACGACCATGAACGCCGAGATGTTGAGGAGGGAGTTCGGGGATAGATCATGGAAATCTATCCCGTAGTAGAACATCACCCCGCTGACGAAGGGGTGGAGTGGAAACCCTAACCCATGGAGGAAATGAGGGATGAATACTACCCTCTCGTTGGGCTTCGGCATGGGAACGATTTGTCCCTAGACCAGAAGGCGGTGGGCGATTACCTTCGCCAGGTACCCGGCCACCCGAAGCTCGGCGATGTCCTCCTCTTGGACGGAGGAGGCCATCCACTTGCCTTGACCTCCGGATCCGGACATGGTTGAGTGCTTGCTCGAGACAGAGAAGATGAGAACTTGAGCGCCGGAGCTCAAGAATGGAAGGGCAGAGAAAGAGATAAGGCGTTGGTGAAGAAAAGGGATTCTTATCTCCTTATAAAGGCAGTAGATATTGGACGCCTCCCCACTTGCCTTAAAATTTGCCTACTCCCAAGGGCTGTGTAAACGGCACGGTTGGGTTACCCACGCTCGTATTGATGAGAATCCCATAATAAGGGGACACGATCTCTGCTTTGACAACACATGCCAGTGGCAACCGCGTCTCGAAATGTGGAGCGGCAGACGAAAAACAGTTCAAAATTATGACCGGGCAGATGTGATGTCATGTTACGGAAAGTTGTCAGCTGATAGGAAAGTGTAAAGTTATATTTTCTCTGTGGTTGTGTGTGGTGTGGGTTATAGGTCCGGACACGTCGATACATCCGAAGACTATTTTGGAATTCGGAAGGAGGAACCCGCCTTGCAATGCCGAAGACAGGCCTACGCGCCTGATACCTTGTCATTGAAGCCAGGTTCAGGGGCTACCAAGGGAGTCCTGGACTAAGGGGTCCTCGGGCGTCCGGCCTGTTAGCCATGAGCCGGACTGATGGGTTGTGAATATACGAAGACCGAAGACTGCACCCGTGTCCGGATGGGACTCTCCTTGGCATGGAAGGCAAGCTTGGTGACTAAATATGTAGATTCCTTTCTTCGTAACCGACCTTGTGTAACCCTAGATCCTCCCGGTGTCTATATAAACCGGAGGACTTAGTCCAGAGGATATACATTATCATAGCCATACAAGTTAGACCTCTAGGGTTTAGCCATTACGATCTCGTGGTAGATCAACTCTTGTAATACTCATATTCATCAAGATCAATCAAGCGGGATGTAGGGTATTACCTCCATAGAGAGGGCCCGAACCTGGGTAAAACATTGTGTCCCTTGTCTCCTGTTACCATCGACCTTAGATGCACAGTTCGGGACCACCTACCCGAGATCCGCCGGTTTTGACACCGACAACCATCATCATCATGAAGGCAAAGGACCAGAGGGAGAACCTATCCCCATTCAAGGGGGAGGCCATGGAGGAGGAAGCACAAGGGGGAGAACCTCTCCTCTCTCTCGGTGGCGCCGGAGTGCCATCGGGAGGGGAATCATCGTCGCGGTGATCGTCTTCATCAACATCACCATCATCATCACCATCCTCGCCTCTTTTACGCGGTACACTCTCCCGCACCCCGTTGTAATCCCTACTTGAACATGGTGCTTTATGCCACATATTACGATCCAATGATGTGTTGCCATCCTATGATGTTTTGAGTAGATTTCCTTTGTCTATGGGTTGATTGATGATCTAGATTGGTACGAGTTGTATGTTTTATTTTGGTGCTGTCCTATTGTGCCCTCCGTGTCACGCAAGCGTGAGGGATTCCCGCTGTAGGCTGTTGCAATACGTTCATGATTCTCTTACAGTGGGTTGCTTGAGTGACAGAAGCATAAACCCGAGTAAGGGGGCTGTTGCGTATGGGATAAAGGGGACTTGATATGTTAAAGCTATGGTTGGGTTTTACCTTAATGATCTTTAGTAGCTGCGGATGCTTGCTAGAGTTATGCCTCTCTCTCATATGAAATTGCAATGAAGACTACCAGTCTTGTTAACAATTGCCTAGGATAATTCCGCACACCGATCCATCATTATTCCACACTCGCTATTTATAGTATTTAGTAATATATTCTAAGTTTATGATAACAGCACCTACTTTTATGTTTTAGCTCTCCGATATCATGCAAAGTTATCCTCTTCATACACACAACATAGTTTTATTTCTCGTTTCTATTTGGAAGAAAACGTTCGGTGTAGGTAGAGTTGTACCAGTGGCAGATAGGGCTTGAGAGAATATTGATCTTACCTTTAGCTCCTTGTGGGTTCGACACTCCATACTTATCACTTCCACCATTGGGAATTGCTACGATGATTCCCTGCACTTGGGGATTATTAGTTATTGACCGGAGATGTGTTCCGATCATGTCTACATAGTTCTCAAACCCGTAGGGTCCGCACGCTTAACGTTCAATGACGATTTGTATTATGAGTTATGTGTTTTGGTGACCGAAGTTTGTTCGGAGTCCCGGATGAGATCACGGACATGACAAGCAGTCTTGAAATGGTCGAGAGGTAAAGATTGATATATTGGGCGATGATATTCGGACACCGTAATGGTTTCGGAAAGGTTCGAGTATATTTCGGAGTACCGAGGGGTTACTGGGACCCCCCGGGGAAGTATTGGGCCTACATAGGCCTTAGTGGAGAGATAGGGGAGCCCACAAGGGGTGCCCCCCCATGGGAGTCTAAATTGGACTAGTTGAGGGGGCGGCGCCCCCCTTTCCCTCTCCCTCTCCTTCCTTTTCCCCTCCAATGAGAAAGGAAAAAGGGGGGCGAATCCTACTAGGAGTGGAGTCCTAGTAGGACTCTCCCCCATGGCGCGCCCCTTGGTGGTCGGCCTCCTCCTCCCCTCCTTTATATACGGGGGTAGGGGGCACCCCATAGCACATCAATTGTTCCCTTAGCCGTGTGCGGTGCCCCCCTCCATAGTTTACTCCTCCGGTCATAGCGTCGTAGTGCTTAGGCGAAGCCCTGCGTGGATCACATCACCATCACCAACACCAGGCCGTCGTGCTGACGGAACTCTCCCTCGATCCTGTGCTAGATCAAGAGTTCGAGGGACGTCATCGAGCTGAATGTGTGCTGAACTCGGAGGTGTCGTACGCTCGGTTCTAGATCGGTTGGATCGTGAAGATGTTCGACTACATCAACCGCGTTAACCTAACACTTCGCTTTTGGTCTACAATGGTACGTGGACACACTCTCCCCTTCTCGTTGCTATGCATCTCGTAGATAGATCTTGCATGATCGTAGGAAAATCTTTGAAATTGCATGCTACGTTCCCAACAGTGGTATCAAAGCCAGGTCTATGCATAGATCATATGCACGAGTAGAACACGTAGAGTTGTGGGCGATAATAGTCATACTGCTTACCACCAACGTCTTATTTTGATTCGACAGTAGTGTTGGATGAAACGGCCCGGACCAACCTTACATGACCACATTCATGAGACCGGTTTCACCGACACACATGCAACATGTTTTGCATAAAGGTGGATGGCGGGTGTCTGTTTCTCCAAATTTAGTTGAATCCAATTTGACTACGGCCGGTCCTTGTTGAAGGTTAGAACAGCACACTTGACGAAAAATCTTTGTGGTTTTGATGCGTAGGTAAGAACGGTTCTTGCTAGAAGCTCGTAGCAGCCACGTAAAACTTGCAACAACAAAGTAGAAGACGTCTAACTTGTTTTGCAGGGCATGTTGTGATGTGATATGGTCAAGACATGATGTGATATAAGTTATTGTATGAGATGATCATGTTTTGTAAAAGTTATCGGCAACTGGCAGGAGCCTTATGATTGTCGCTTCACTATATGAAATGCAGTCTCCATGTAATTGTTTTACTTTATCACTATGCGGTAGCGATAGTTGTAGAAGCAATAGTTGGCGAGACGACAACGACGCTACGATGGAGATCAAGGTGTCAAGCTGGTGATGATGGAGATCATGATGGTGCTTTGGACATGGAGATCAAAGGCACAAGATGATGATGGCCATATCATGTCACATATTTTGATTGCATGTGATGTTTAACTTAGTTCGGCGGTAGCGTTATAAGATGATCCCTCACTAAATTTCAAGGTATAAATGTGTAGGATCGAAAGTATGTCTAGAGGGGGTGATTAGACTACTTGACCAAATAAAAATCTAGCCTTTTCCCAATTTTAGTTCTTGGCAGATTTTAGCAACTATGCACAAGTCAAGCAATCAACCTACACATGCAATTCTAAGAGTATAGCAGCGGAAAGTAAAACAATTGCATATGAAGGTAAAGGGAGGAGTTTGGAGGGAGCAAACACAATGTAGACACAGAGATTTTTGGCGTGGTTCCGATAGGTGGTGCTATCGTACATCCACGTTGATGGAGACTTCAACCCACGAAGGGTAACGGTTGCATGAGTCCATGGAGGGCTCCACCCACGAAGGGTCCACGAAGAAGCAACCATGTCTATCCCACCATGGCCGTCGCCCACGAACGACTTGCCTCACTCGGGTAGATCTTCACAAAGTAGGCGATCTCCTTGCCCTTACAAACTCCTTGGTTCAACTCCACAATCTTGACGGAGGCTCCCAAGTGACACCTAGCCAATCTAGGAGACACCACTCTCCAAGAGGTAACAAATGGTGTGTTAATAATGAACTCCTTGCTCTTGTGCTTCAAAAGGTAGTCTCCCCAACACTCAACTCTCTCTCACAGGATTTGGATTTGGTAGAAAGGAGATTTGAGTGGAAAGCAACTTGGGGAAGGCTAGAGATCAAGATTTATGTGGTTGGAATGGAATATCTTGACCTCAACACAAGTGTAGGTGGTTCTATCTCAGAAAATGTATGTTGGAAGTGTAGGAATGTTCTGATGGCTCTCTCCATGAATGCAGAGTGGGTGGAGGGGTATATATAGCCTCCACACAAAATCTAACCGTTACACACAATTTACCAAACTCGGTGGGACCGAATCATGAAACTCGATCGGACCGATTCGGTTCATAATGTGACCATTAGGGTTTTTGGTGGGACCGGCATGTCAACTCGGTGGGACCGGTGTCATTAGGGTTAGGATATAACTTAATCTCAGTGAGACCGATTACACAAACTCGGTGAGACCGATTTTGGTAGTAGACTAACCAGAGAGTTGGTCAGGCAAACTCGCTGGGACCGATTCGCTCATCTCGGTTGGACCGAAATGTTACGAAAGGGAAACAGAGAGTTTGCATTCCAATCTCGGTGGGACCGATCGCTCATCTCGGTTTGATCGAAACGTTACGAAGGGAAACAAAGAGATTACAATCCCATCTCGGTGAGACCGAGATCCCTATCGGTGAGACCGAAAAGACTAGGGTCTCTGGCAGTTGCTATGTCAAGAGAACTCGGTGGCGCCGGATAGAAAATTTCGGTGTGGCCGAGTTTAACTTTGGTTCGGGACATATGTGGATATGAGAAAGTAGTTGAGGGCTTTGGAGCATATCACTAAGCATTTTGAGCAAGAATCTCATTAAGCAGCACGTCACCTCCTCTTGATAGTATTGGCTTTTCCTATGGACTCAATGTGATCTTGGATCACTAAAATGAAAAATGTAGAGTCTTGTGCTTTGAGCTTGAGCCAATCCTTTTGTCCTTGGCATTTTGAGGTGTCCACTTTTCTAATCCATGCCATGCCAATCATTGAGCTTTCCTGAAATATTTATCTTGAAATAGCATTAGCTCAATGAGTTATATGTTGTTAGGAATTACCAAAACCACCCAGGGATAGTTGCACTTTAAATCTCCCCCTTTTTGGTAATTGATGACAACATATAGATCAAAGCTTTGACAAATGATAATAAGATTGAAAAACATCGTCGCTTTGAGAAGTATGTGATAAGCAAGAGCTCCCCCTAAATTTGTGTATTATTTAAAATTTGCTTTTGAATGTGAATGAACAATCGATTAGGATCATGGGTTACTCTTCCATGTCACATACATCTTGGTGGAGTGCTCAAAATGATAGAAATTAAAAGCATGCACTCATCACCAAGCAAGTGGATGATCATATAAGGATATAAGAGATAATATCATCCAACAAGCATTAAGGGTAGAATATGATCAAACACATGATCAAACAAGTATTTCACAAGAACATAAGGAATCTCACACAGGCACACAATCAAGAAGTTCAACCAAACCAAAAACAAGAGAGATAAAAAAGCAACACTCTCTCTCGAAGCCTATGATCTATACATTTTTCTCCCCCTTTGGCAACAAGTTACCAAAAAGTTCAAAAATTCATAGTGCTAAACGTCTCTCAGGCTTGATCTTCGGGAGGTGGTGTAGAGATGACTCCAAGGACGAAAGCTTCTGTTGATGTAGCTAGAGCTGGTGGAGTGGCTACTGGAGGTGGCACTGGAGCTGTAGCTGCTAGAGCTAATGCTGTAGCTCTAGTATCTGTGACTGGCACTGCAGCAGACCTCTGGCTTCGGGTCACTCTAGCAAAAGCATCTGTAGTTGACTTTCCATTCTTCTCCTCCACTTCCTCCTGAAGTTGCTCAACTGCTAACTGAATCTCAGTTACTTTGACATCAAGATTATAGAATTTCTACTCAGTGATCCTCTCCAAGCTCTCCTGGTTTTGAGACAAGGTGGCCAAGCCCTTCTCAATCCTCAAGGTGGATTGGATCAGATATCCAAGCTGATCTTGCTTGGATTTCAAGAACACTTGAGATGCCTCTTCAATAGTTGGCATTCTTGCAGCTTTCTCAGCTTTAGCTTTGGCTTTCTTCTCCTATGCTTGAACTGATGATGGTTCATTCTCATCCATCACAACTGTGTTGTCTTCAAATTCAGGGTATATGGCCAGGTGCTCCTTATCCAATAGATATTTGCCTATGCCCATCTTGGAGTTGATGAGCTCCTGAATTTGTGGGGCATACCCACAGCTTCTCTTCTGATCAGTTGTTGTCATTTTGATTGTCTCTACAATTAGACTCATGACTTTGAACTTTTGAGGCACATCAAACAAATGTAGAAAATTGATAGCATGTCCTCTGATCATCTTGTGATCACCTGACTTGGGTAGCAATGTGTGCCTTAGGATTCAGTTGATGGTAGGCAGACCAGACAACAAGAAGTGGATAGATCCAAACTTATGAGTCTCTAAAGCATCATCTGGGATCTCTCTGTACATGTGTGCCATAGTGTTGTGGTCTTTCTTCTTCTCGGCATAAACATCCAAGTCATCTTCATGTTCCTCAGGGGCATTGATCAGCTTGGCCCATTCTTCTACTGTGGATTGGTACCTAGTACCCTCAGACATCCATATAATCCTCCCATTTGGATAGAAATGGGCTGTAGAATAGAATTGCATGATCAGCTCATCATTCCACTTGGTGAGCTTCTGTCCAACAAATGTATCTACTCCACAAGCCTTGAAGCTGTCATAGATTCCTGGATAGTGACCTTCATTTTCCTTGATGTACTCCCAGTCAACCAGTCTCATGCTACACACTATGGGCTTCTTGTCAAGCGGGACAGTCTCATAAATGTCTTGTTGTTCCTTTGTGTGGAACATGTAGTCCACAGAAGTTCTCCTCCTGACAGCATATGGATTAGACTGTCTCCACAATGTCAGTCCTGAATCCTTCCTGATCTTCATATTTTCTGCAACAGGATGTGCATCATTGTGGTCAGGGATCTTGGGCTTGAGCTTCCTTAGCACTTGGGATTCATCATCTTCTTTATCAACAGTCTCATGCACTGGGGCCTTGTTCTTTTCTGCAGCTGGAATGTTCCAGGTGCTTCTCTTGGGTGCAAACTTTTGAGATGGAGCTTTGGGAGCAGACTTGGGCTTAAATGGAGCAGCCCCTGATCTGATTGCATCTCCCATAAGCTTCTGAGCTTTGGGTGCTGGTGCAGCATCCTCTTCTTCATCATCATCATCTCTCATCATTGATGGTTTTCCAATAACTCTGGCAATGGTCTTCTTGACCCTTTCTTTCCTCTTCTTGCCTTCACCTCCTTCTTTGGGTTCAAGAGTGAACTCCATTGTTTCTTGAGTGGAGGCTCTGGCTTTTGACATTGGAACTCTTCTTGCTGGAGCCTTTGTCTTCATTCCAGGCTTACTTGCAGCAGTTGTGCCATACTCCTTTTTCAGCACATTTTTCCTTGAAGTGGCCTCATCCTCAACAGCCACATAATCCTCATCTTCAGAATCTGAGGTTTTCTTCTTCCTTGTCCTGGTAGCTGCTTTTGGAAAGTTACTAGGTGTGCTCCTGCTGCCCGCATCATAGCTGCTGGGGGGACTAGTGCCCTCACTCAACTGAACCTGCACTTCAAACTTGTTCTGACTGTCACTTTGACCAGACATCTTCAGGCAAACTGTCAGCAGACCCTGTGAATAGGTTGTAAATGAGGTAGAGTAGATGAGCATCACAAAGTATAGAGGTTTTGCAAAACAATTGAGTCAAAAAGCTTAGTTTTAGTTCTCTACAGAAGTGATTTCAGAGCTACCGAATTGACAAACTCGATGATACCGAAGCAACACTTGGAACCTAAACTAGTGAACTCAGTTGGGCCGAGTCACAGTTCGGTGGCACCGAGATTGCTAGGGTTTCACAGAATCTTGAACTCGGTCACACCGATTTGCATGTTTCGGTTGGACCGAAAAGCGCATGTGCAATGGCCAAGGCCGAATCGGTGAGACCGATTTCTACATTTCGATTGGTCCAAGATGAGTTCTACGGAGAGCTAACCCTAAAATTTTCGAATCAATCTAGACCTAAAGGAAGTTTTAGCTGGATGGATCAATCTCAATCGTGGCAAGAAACATGGCATTGTCCTTGTGCTAGGAATCAGAGTGAAAAAGACAGCACAAGGGGTCGAACACTTACCCTAGAGCGGCGACTGTTCGCTATGGCGGCAACGGCGGAGCAGATTGCCGTTGACGGCGGCAGAGACCAGCGGCGGGGGGTCGCTGGCGGCGAGAGGACGATTCGGAGACCTGAAGAGGCAGAGCAGGTTACGCGTGGGTGAAGGGTTTCGGAAAAATTTCCAAAATTATATAACCTGACCCTGTCGGTGTGACCGAGTGGAACAACTCGGTGGCACCGAGATGCAAAACTGCAGGCAGTTACTGCAACACGGTGTGACCGAAAGGTTCTAATCGGTTGCACCGAGGTTGAAAACCTAGATCAACTAAGTGATCTCGGTAGGACCGAAAAGGATGAATCGGTCAGACCGAAATGCACAAAGAGGTTTTGGAAGTTTAAGTCTATGACGAATCGGGGACTCCGAGTGCTCCTCACACAGAGTGGTTCGGATCTGACTTGATCAAACTTTGTGATGTAGCATGAATAGAGTTTGAGACGAGGCAAGCATAGATAGCTAGAGGGAGTTCTTAGGCATTCTTGTCCATCCATTTGGCAAAAGAGAAAAGGCCAAACAATCAAAGCTACAAATGGATGTCCTCGAATGAGAAAAATATGCATTCAACATGCTCACACAATAATATGGCAAAATAAATATGTGACAAAGCATTCACAAACACTCTAGCATCTATCAAGCAATTGGCGATGACTAGGTCATCTATATATGAGCATATTGACTTAGGAGTCAAATGAGAACATTTGATCATAGATCATTGATACGTCTCCAACGTATCTATAATTTTTTATTGTTCCATGCTATTATATTATCTATTTTGGATGTTAATGGGCTTATTTTTACACTTTTATATTATTTTGGGGACTAACCTATTAACCGGAGGCCCAGCCCAAATTGTTGTTTTTTTGCCTATTTTAGAGTTTCGCCGAAAAGGAATATCAAACGAAGTCCAAACAGAATGAAACCTTCGGGAGCGTTATTTTTGGAACAAACGTGATCTAGTAGACTTGGAGTGGACGTCAAGAATCAATCGAGGAGGCCACGAGGCAGGGGGGCGCGCCCACCCCCCTGGGCGTGCCCTCCACCCTCGTGGGCCCCTTGTTGCTCCACCGACCTACTCCTTCCTCCTATATATATCCATATGCCCTGCAAACATCCAGGAGCACCACGAAAACCTAATTCCGCCGCCGCAACCTTCTGTACCCAAGAGATCCCATCTTGGGGCCTTTTCCGGAGCTCCGTCGGAGGGGGCATTGATCACGGAGGGCCTCTACATCAACTCCATGGCCCCTCCGGTGATGTGTGAGTAGTTTACTTCAGACCTTCGGGTCCATAGCTAGTAGCTAGATCTCTCTCTTTGGATCTCAATACAAAGTTCTCCTTGATTCTCTTGGAGATCTATTCGATGTAATCTTCTTTTGCGGTGTGTTTTCGAGATCCCATGAATTGTGGGTTTATGATCAAGTTTATCTATGAACAATATTTGAATCTTTTCTGAATTCTTTTATGTATGGTTGGTTTATCTTTGCAAGTCTCTTCGAATTATCAGTTTAGTTTGGCCTACTAGTAATCTTTCTTGCAATGGGAGAAGTGCTTAGCTTTGGGTTCAATCTTGTAGTGCTCGATACCAGTGACAGAAAGGGAACTGACACGTATTGTATTGTTGCCATCGAGGATAACAAGATGTGGTTTATATCATATTGCATGAGTTTATCCCTCTATATCATGTCATCTTGCTTAAGGCGTTACTCTGTTCTTATGAACTTAATACTCTAGATGCATGCTGGATAGCGGTCCATGTGTGGAGTAATAGTAGTAGATGCAAAATTGTTTCGGTCTACTTGTCTCGGACGTGATGCCTATATACATGATCATACCTAGATATTCTCATAATTATTCGCTTTTCTATCAATTGTTCGACAGTAATTTGTTCACGCACCGTAATACTTATGCTATCTTGAGAGAAGCCATTAGTGAAAACTATGGCCCCCGGGTCTATTTTCCATCATACAAGTTTCCAATCTACTTTATTTTGCTATCTTTTACTTTCAATCTATATCATAAAAATACCAAAAATAATTATCTTATTATTATCATGTCTATCAGATCTCACTCTTGCAAGTGGTCGTGAAGGGATTGACAACCCCTTTATCGCGTTGGTCGCGAGGTTCTTATTTGTTTGTGTAGGTACGAGGTGACTCGCGCATGGTCTCCTATTGGATTGATACCTTGGTTCTCAAAAACTGAGGGAAATACTTATGCTGCTTTACTACACCACCCTTTCCTCTTCAAGGGAAAACCAATGCAGTGCTCAAGAGGTAGGAAGAAGGATTTCCGGCGTCGTTGCCGGGGAGATCTACGCCAAGTCAAGACATACCAAGTACCCATCACAACTCTTATCCTTCGCATTACATTATTTGCCATTTGCCTCTCGTTTTCCTCTCCCCCACTTCACCCTTGCCGTTTTATTCGCCCTCTTTTCCTTTCACCCTCTCTTTCTGTTCGCCTCTTTTTTGCTTGTTTCTTGTTTGCTTGTGTGTTGGATTGCTTGCTTGTCACAATGGCTCAAGATAATACTAAATTGTGTGACTTTGCCAATACCAATAATAATGATTTTATTAGCACTCTGATTGCTCCTCTTACCGATGTTGAATCTTGTGAAATTAATACTGCTTTGCTGAATCTTGTCATGAAAGATCCGTTTTCTGGCCTTCCTTGTGAAGATGTCGCTTCCCATCTAAACAACTTTGTTGATTTGTGTGATATGCAAAAGAAGAAAGATATGGATAATGATATTGTTAAACTTAAGCTATTTTCATTTTCACTTAGAGATCGTGCTAAAGCTTGGTTTTCGTCTTTGCCTAAAAATAGTATTGATTCATGGAATAAGTGCAAAGATACTTTTATCTCTAAGTATTTTCCTCCCGCTAAGATCATATCTCTTAGAAATGATATTATTAATTTTAAGCAACTTGATCATGAGCATGTTTCACAAGCTTGGGAGAGGATGAAATTAATGATACGTAATTGCCCTACACATGGTTTGAATCTTTGGATGATTATACAATTTTTTTATGTTGGATTGAACTTTGCTTCTAGAAATCTTTTAGATTCAGCCGCGGGAGGCACTTTTATGGAAATCACTTTAGAAGAAGCTACCAAACTCCTAGATAATATTATGGTTAATTATTCTCAATGGCACACAGAAAGATCTACTAGTAAAAAAGTTCATGCAATTGAAGAGATTAATATTTTGAGTGGAAAGATGGATGAACTTATGAAATTGTTTGCTAATAAGAGTGCTCCTACTAATCCTAATGATATGCCTTTGTCTACTTTGATTGATAATAATAATGAATATATGGATGTGAATTTTGTTGGTAGGAACAATTTTGGTAACAACGCATATAGAGGCAATTTTAATTCTAGGCCGTGTCCTAGTAATTCCTCTAATAATTATGGTAATTCCTACAACAATTCTTATGTAAATTATAATAAGATGCTCTCTGATTTTGAATCTAATATTAAAGAATTTATTAGTTCGCAAAAGAGTCTCAATGCTTTGATTGAAGAAAAATTGCTTAAGATTGATGAGTTGGCTAGGAACGTGGATAGAATTTCTCTTGATGTTGCTTCTTTGAAACTTAGATCTATTCCACCTAAGCATGATATCAATGAGTCTCTCAAAGCCATGAGAATTTCCATTGATGAGTGCAAAGAAAGAACCGCTAGGATGTGTGCTAAGAAAGATTGTTTTGTAAAAGCGTGTTCTTCTAGTTTTCGTGATAATAAAGATGAAGATCTAAAAGTTATTGATGTGTCCCCTATTAAATGTTTGTTTTGCAATATGAATCTTGATAATTATGGGACTGGATATGAGTCAACTTTATTTAGAAGGCATCCCAAAAATTCGGAGTTTTTAGATCTTGATGCAAAAATTGTTAAAAGTGGGATTGAAGAGGTTAAAACTTTAAATAGCAACGAACCCACTATCTTGGATTTCAAGGAATTTAATTATGATAATTGCTCTTTGATAGATTGTATTTCCTTGTTGCAATCCATGCTAAATTCTCCTCGTGCTTATATTCAAAATAGAGCTTTTACTAAACATATCGTTGATGCTTTGATGCAATCTTATGAAGAAACACTTGAGTTGGAAGTTTCTATCCCTAGAAAAATTTATGATGAATGGGAACCTACAATTAAAATTAAAATTAAATATCATGAGTGCTATGCTTTGTGTGATTTGGGTGCTAGTGTTTCCACGATTCCAAAAACTTTGTGTGATTTGCTAGGTTTTCGTGAATTTGATGATTGTTCTCTAAACTTGCACCTTGCGGATTCCACTATTAAGAAACCTATGGGAAAGATTAATGATGTTCTTATTGTTTCAAATATGAATTATTTGCTCGTAGATTTCATTGTTCTTGATATAGATTGCAATCCTTCATGTCCTATTATTCTTGGTAAACCTTTCCTTAGAACGATTGGTGCAATTATTGATATGAAGGAAGGTAATATTAAATTCCAATTTCCATTAAGTAAAGGCATGGAACACTTTCCTATAAATAAAGTTAAATTACCATATGAATCTATTATGAGAGCCACTTATGTATTTCCTACCAAATATGGCAATACCTAGATCTATCCTTACTTTTATGCCTAGCTAAGGGCGTTAAACGATAGCGCTTGTTGGGAGGACACCCAATTTTATTTTTATTCCTTGCTTTTTGATACTGTTTAGTAATAAATAATTTATCTAGCCTCTTTTTTGGTTGTGTTTTTTTTAATTAGTGTTGGTGCCAAGTAGAACCGTTGGGAAGACTTGGGGAAAGTCTTTTTGATCTTGCTGTAAAAAACAGAAACTTTAGCACTCACGAGAATTGCTGTCATTTTTTATTTGGGAGTGATATTTAGTTAATTCTTTTTAATATGATTAATATATAAATTCCTCACGTCCACCAATTTATTTTAGAATTTTTGGGGTTCCATAAATTTGCGTTAGTTACAGATTACTACAGACTGTTCTGTTTTTGACAGATTCTGTTTTTCGTGTGTTGTTTGCTTATTTTGATGAATGCATGGCTAGTAAAAGAGTTTATAAACCATAGAGAAGTTGTAATGCAGTAGGTTTAACACCAATATAAATAAAGAATGAGTTCATTACAGAAACTTTATGTGGTGTTTTTTTTCTTTCGCTAACGAAGCTCACGAGATTCTCTTGTTAAGTTTTGTGTTGTGAAGTTTTCAAGTTTTGGGTAAAGATTTGATGGATTATGGAACAAGGAGTGGCAAGATCCTAAGCTTGGGGATTACCATGGCACCCCAAGGTAAAATACAAGGACACCAAAAATCCTAAATCTTGGGGATGCCCCGGAAGGCATCCCCTCTTTTGTCTTCGTTCATCGGTAACTTTACTTGGAGCTATATTTTTATTCACCACATGATATGTGTTTTGCTTGGAGCATCTTGTATGATATGAGTCTTTGATTTTTAGTTTACCACAATCATCCTTGCTGTACACACCTTTTCAGAGAGACACACATGAATTAGAACACTCTATGTGCTTCACTTATATCTTTTGAGCTATATAGTTTTTACTCTATGTGCTTCAATTATATCTTTTAGAGAACGGCGGTGGTTTTATTTTATAGAAATAATTGATCTCTCATGCTTCACTTATATTATTTTGACAGTCCTTTAGAACAGCGTGGTAATTTGCGTTTAGGCATAATAAAAACTTTCATATAAGTGCATTGAATACTAAGAGAAGTTTGATACTTGATGATTGTTTTGAGCTATGGAGATGGTGATATTAGAGTCATGCTAGTTGAGTAGTTGTGAATTTGAGAAATACTTGTGTTGAAGTTTGTGATTCCCATAGCATGCACGTATGGTGAACCGTTATGTGATGAAGTCGGAGCATGATTTATTTATTGATTGCCTTCCTTATGAGTGGCGGTCGGGGACGAGCGGTGGTATTTTCCTACCAATCTATCCCCCTAGGAGCATGCGCGTAGTACTTTGTTTCAATAACCAATAGATTTTTGCAATAAGTATGTGAGTTCTTTATGACTAATGTTGAGTCCATGGATTATACGCACCCTCACCCTTCCACAATTGCTAGCCTCTCTAGTACCGCGCAACTTTCGCCGGTACCATAAACCCACCATATACCTTCCTCAAAAGAGCCACCATACCTACCTATTATGGCATTTCCATGGCCATTCCGAGATATATTGCCATGCAACTTTCCAACGTTTCGTTATTATGACACGCCTCATCATTGTCATATTTCTTTGCATGATCATGTAGTTGGCGTCGTATTTGTGGCAAAGCCATTGTTCATAATTCTTTCATACATGTCACTCTTGATTCATTGCATATCCCGGTACACCGCCGGAGGCATTCACATAGAGTCATATTTTGTTCTAAGTATTGAGTTGTAAGTAAAAAAAAGTGTGATGATCATCATTATTAGAGCATTGTCCCAGTGAGGAAAGGATGATGGAGACTATGATTCCCCCACAAGTCGGGATGAGACTCCGGACTAAACAAAAAAAATAGGCCAAAAAAAGGAAGAAGGCCCAAATAAAAAAAATGAAATGAGAGAAAAAGAGAGAAGGGACAATGTTACTATCCTTTTTCCACACTTGTGCTTCAAAGTAGCACAATGATCTTCATGATAGAGAGTCTCCTATGTTGTCACTTTCATAAACTAGTGGGAATTTTACATTATAGAACTTGGCTTGTATATTCCAATGATGGGATTTCTCAAATTGCCCTAGGTCTTCGTGAGCAAGCAAGTTGGATGCACACCCACTTAGTTTCTTTTGTTGAGCTTTCATACACTTATAGCTCTACTGCATCTGTTGCATGGCAATCCCTACTCACTCACATTGATATCTATTAATGGGCATCTCCATAGCCCGTTCATACGCCAAGTTGATGTGAGACTATCTTCTCCCTTTTTGTCTTCTCCACAACCACCATAGTGCTATATCCATGGCTCATGCTCATATATTGCGTGAAGACTAAAAAAGTTTGAGAACATCAAAAGTATGAAACAATTGCTTGGCTTGTCATCGGGGTTGTGCATGATTTAATACTTTGTGTGATGAAGATAGAGCATAGCCAGACTATATGATTTTGTAGGGATAACTTTCTTTGGCCATGTTATTTTGAGAAGACATAATTGCTTAGTTAGTATACTTGAAGTATTATTATTTCTATGTCAATATTAAACTTTTATCTTCAATCTTTCGGATCTGAACATTCATGCCACAATAAAGAAAAAATACATTGAGAAATATGTTAGGAAGCATTCCACATCAAAAATTCAGTTTTTATCATTTACCTACTCGAGGACGAGCAAGAATTAAGCTTGGGGATGATGATACGTCTCCAACGTATCTATAATTTTTGATTGTTCCATGCTATTATATTATCTATTTTGGATGTTAATGGGCTTATTTTTACACTTCTATATTATTTTTGGGACTAACCTATTAACCGGAGCCCCAGCCCAAATTGCTGTTTTTTGCCTATTTTAGAGTTTCACCAAAAAGGAATATCAAACGGAGTCCAAACGGAATGAAACCTTCGGGAGCGTTATTTTTGGAACAAACGTCATCCTGGAGACTTGCAGTGGACGTCAAGAATCAATCGAGGAGGCCACAAGGCAGGGGGGCGCGCCCACCCCCTTGGGCGCGCCCTCCACCCTCGTGGGCCCCTCGTTGCTCCACTGGCCTACTTCTTCCTCCTATATATATCCATATAACCCGCAAACATCTAGGAGCACCACGAAAACCTAATTCCACCGCCGCAACCTTCTGTACCCAAGAGATCCCATCTTGGGGCCTTTTCCGGAGCTCCGCCGGAGGGGGCATTGATCACGGAGGGCCTCTACATCAAATCCATGGCCCCTCCGGTGATGTGTGAGTAGTTTACTTCAGACCTTCGGGTCCATAGCTAGTACCTAGATGGCTTCTTCTCTCTCTTTGGATCTCAATACAAAGTTCTCCTCGATTCTCTGTGAGATCTATTCGATGTAATCTTCTTTTGCGGTGTGTTTGTTGAGATCCGATGAATTGTGGGCTTATGATCAAGTTTATCTATGAACAATATTTGAATCTTCTCTGAATTCTTTTATGTATGATTGGTTTATCTTTGCAAGTCTCTTCGAATTATCAGTTTGGTTTGGCCTACTATATTGATCTTTATTGCAATGGGAGAAGTGCTTAGCTTTGGGTTCAATCTTGCGGTGCTCGATCCCAGTGACAGAAAGGGAACCGACACGTATTGTATCGTTGCCATCGAGGATAACAAGATGGGGTTTATATCATATTGCATTAGTTTATCCTTCTACATCATGTCATCTTGCTTAAGGCGTTACTCTGTTCTTATGAACTTAATACTCTAGATGCATGCTGGATAGCGGTTGATGTGTGGAGTAATAGTAGTGGATGCAGAATCGTTTCGGTCTACTTGTCTCGGACGTGATGCCTATATACATGATCATACCTAGATACTCTCATAATTATTCGCTTTTCTATCAATTGATCGACAGTAATTTGTTCACCCACCGTAATACTTATGCTATCTTGAGAGAAGCCACTAGTGAAAACTATGGCCACCGGGTCTATTTCCCATCATACAAGTTTCCAATCTACTTTATTTTGCTATCTTTTACTTTCACTCTATATCACAAAAATACTAAAAATATTTATCTAATTATTATCATCTCTATCAGATCTCACTCTTGCAAGTGGCCGTGAAGGGATTGACAACCCCTTTATCGTATTGGTTGTGAGGTTCTTATTTGTCTGTGTAGGTACGAGGTGACTCGCGCGTGGTCTCCTACTGGATTGATACCTTGGTTCTAAAAAAACTGAGGGAAATACTTACGCTGCTTTACTGCACCACCCTTTTCTCTTCAAGGGAAAACCAACGCAGTGCTCAAGAGGTAGCAGTCATACTCATCGTTTAAGCACAAGTGGGATTACCACTTTTACATAAAGCATTGTTGTGCTCACACCATTTGAGTTGATTTAGCTCAATTTTTAGAGTAAAGCTCCCCCTAGATGTGATATCCCCCCTACGAGGTATGAACTAACCTTGGGTTTTGTCGATGATAACTTCATGTAGGTAATGGAGATGTGGATGCTCAATGTTGATGTAGATCATTCGGAGCATTCCATTGGAGTGAGTTGCACTTTCAATACCTACACGGGTTAGTCCCACAAGGAACAAGCAAGGATATCCATAGACATAGAGTGATGTATACACAAGATGATGTCCATGAAAGCATTATGTTACCTTGTCCCTTGTCTTACCAACAAGAGGGTTTGTGACTCCTTGAACTAGTGCAAGATATGGAAGTTGTTTGCACTTGTTATTGCCAAATGATAAGTGTGATGTATGTTGGCGGAATCACCCTCAAGAACTCTCTAGTTCTTCTTCTTCGGGATCCACACCATCTTGATGGAAATTGAGGGAGTCCTGGATTAGGGGGTCTCCGGACAGCTGGACTATATCCTTTGGTCGGACTGTTAGACTATGAAGATACAAGATTGAAGACTTCATCTCGTGTCCGGATGGGACTCTACTTAGCGTGGAAGGCAATCTAGGCAATACGGATATGTATATCTCCTCCTTTGTAACCGACCTTGTGTAACCCTAGCCCTTTCCGGTGTCTATATAAATCGGAGGGTTTTAGTCCGTAGGACAACATACAATCATACCATAGGCTAGCTTTTAGGGTTTAGCCTCTCCGATCTCATGGTAGATCAACTCTTGTAATACTCATCATCGAGAATAAATCAAGCAGGACATAGGGTTTTACCTCCATCAAGAGGGCCCAAACCTGGGTAAAACATCGTGTCCCCTGCCTCCTGTTACCATCCGCCTTAAACGCACAGTTCGGGACCCCCTACTCGAGATCCGCTGGTTTTGACACCGACATTGGTGCTTTCATTGAGAGTTCCTCTGTGTCGTCACCGTTAGGCTTGATGGCTCCTACGATCATCGATAGCGATGCAGTCCAGGGTGAGACTTTTCTCCCCGGACAGATCTTTGTATTCGGCGGCTTCGCACTGCGGGCCAACTCGCTTGGCCATCTGGAGCAGATCGAAAGTTACGCCCCTGGCCACCAGGTCAGGTTTGGAAGCTTAAACTACACGGCCGATATCCATGGAGACTTGATCTTCGACGGATTTGAGCCCCTGCCTTGTGCGTCACACGGTCACGATGAGTACGATTTAGCTCTACCATCGAACAGTGTTCAGGAGATCGCACCGGCAGCCGCTCCGACCCTCAATTCGGAGCCAGTTGCACCGTCCATGGATGGGTGGATGGACCCCGCCACGGAGGCCTTATCCTCAGCGGTGATCGAGCCGAACATCGACCTTACCCTGCACGAGAGCCGTGTTGTCGAACTGCCGGGTCCTTCTCCGGCCATGCACTCCGAACCGCCTGTGCCCGTTCCTAGCGAACCCGATTGGGCGCCGATCATGGAGTTTACCTCCGCGGATATTTTTCAGCACTCGCCCTTTCGCGACATACTGAAATCATTAAGGTCTCTCTTCTTGTCAGGAGGATCCTGGCCGAACTATGTCCGACAGGATTGGGATGCGGATGACAAAAAAATTCGCTGCCCACCCGCCACCCACTTAGTAGCCACTGTCGACGGCTTAACCGACATGCTCGACTTCGACTCCGAAGACATCGACGGTATGGACGACGATGCGGGAGACGAAGAGCAACTACTGCCCACAGGGCACTGGACAGCCACCTCATCATACGATATATACATGGTGGACACACCCAAAGAAGGCAATGGTGACGAGACAGCGGAGGATGACCCCTCCAAGAAGCAACCCAAGCGCCGACGTCAGCGGCGCCGCTCTAAGTCCCGCCAAAACAAAAGTGGTGATACCAGCACAGGAGATAATAGCACTTCGGATAGTGCCGAAGATGGCAATAATCCCCTCCAGCACGATTTAGGGCAGGAGGATGGAGAGGCCAGCCCTCCTGAGAGAGCGGCAGATGAGGAGGATAATAATTACATGCCTCCCTCCAAAGACGAGGCAAGCCTCGACGATGACAAATTCGTCGTGCCAGAGGATCCCGTCGAACAAGAGAGCTTGAAGCGTCGGCTTATAGCCACGGTAAATAGCCTTAAGAAGAAGCAGCACCAGCTTCAAGCTGATCAAGATCTGCTAGCCGACAGATGGACTGAAGTCCTGGCGGGCGAGGAATATAAACTCGAACGCCCCTCCAAGAGTTACCCAAAATGCAGGTTGCTACCCTGACTGGAGGAAGAAGTGTATGACGCGGCTGACCGGCCACCTCGTGGCCGCAATAGAGAGGCATTCCAGCCAAAAGCTCAGCCCGCACCCCGACGCCATTCAAATAAAAAGGCATGGGGAAACACGCCAGACCTGCGAGACGTATTGTAGGACAAAGCAAAACATGCAAGATCGATCTACAGATCACGAGGGCGTGCCACTACGCGAGACGATAATCGTCATGCCGGATACAGTAAAAGTAAATCCGGCCGGGCCGAGCACAGCGGGAAAGACTCATTGGAGCTGCGTCGCGATATAGCCCAGTACAGAGGCGCCGCACACCCCTTATGCTTCACAGACGAAGTAATGGATCATCAAATCCTAGAGGGTTTCAAACCCGTAAATATGGATCGAGGATTTCCTCCTGCATATCCACATGGCGCGCGGTGATGACCTACACGCCATTAAATACCTCCCACTCAAACTCAAAGGACCAGCTCGGCATTGTCTCAATAGCTTGCCAGCAGAATCCATTGGTTGTTGGGAAGATCTGGAAACCGCATTCCTCGACAACTTTCAGGGCACTTATGTGCGACCACCAGATGCCGATGACTTGAGCCACATAATTCAGCGGCCAGAGGAATCGGCCAGGCAATTCTGGACACGGTTCCTAACAAAGAAAAATCAAATCGTCGACTATCCAGATGCAGAGGCCCTAGCAGCCTTCAAACACAACATCCGCGACGAGTGGCTAGCCCGGCACCTTGGTCAGGAAATGCCAAAATCTATGGCAGTCCTCACGACACTCATGACCCACTTTTGTGTGGGAGAAGACAGCTGGCTGGCTCACAGTAATAACATATCAAAGAA
This sequence comes from Triticum dicoccoides, assembly GCF_002162155.2. Lineage (NCBI taxonomy): Eukaryota > Viridiplantae > Streptophyta > Magnoliopsida > Poales > Poaceae > Triticum > Triticum dicoccoides. The sequence goes on from NC_041388.1 coordinate 333,383,556, forward strand.
CCATGGTACTTCGGATACCAAGGACGGCAATAGCAGGTCACGTCGCAACAAACATAAGCGCCGCATTAACAGTGACAATACCGAGGATACGGCAGTCAATGCAGGATTCAAAGGCTCTAAACCCGGTCAGCGGAAAAGGCATTCAAAAGAAGCACTCCGGGCCCGTCCAGTTTGGACTGTATACTCGACCGCTCGTGTCAAATACATGGCACCCCCGATAAGCCAGCCAAGCACACCAACAGGGATTGTTGGGTGTTCAAGCAGGCCGGCAAGTTAATTGCCGAAGACAAAGATAAGGGGTCACATAGAGATGACGAAGAGGAGCCTCGGCAGCCGAACACCGGAGGACAAAAGAGGTTCCCCCCACAAGTGCGGACGGTGAACATGATATACGCAACCCACATCCCCAAGAGGGAGCGGAAGCGTGCGTTAAGGGACGTATATGCGTTGGAGCCAGTCGCCCCAAAGTTCAACCCATGGTCCTCCTGTCCGATCACCTTCGATCGCAGGGACCACCCCACTAGTATCCGTCATGGCGGATTTGCCGCACTGGCCCTAGACCCAATCATTCACGGATTTCACCTCACTCAAGTCCTTATGGATGGCGGCAGCAGCCTGAACCTGCTTTACCAGGACACAGTGCACAAAATGGGTATAGACCCCTCAAGGATCAAACCCACAAAAACGACATTTAAAGGCGTCATACCAGGTGTAGAGGCCCATTGCACAGGCTCAGTCACACTGGAAATGGTCTTCGGATCCCCGGATAACTTCCGAAGCGAAGAGTTAATCTTCGATATACTCTCGTTCCGCAGTGGTTATCATGCACTGCTTGGGCGAACCGCATTTGCGAGATTCAATGCGGTACCGCATTATGCATACCTCAAGCTCAAGATGCTAGGACCTCGGGGGGTAATTACAGTTAATGGAAACACAGAGCGCTCTCTCCGAACGGAGGAGCACACTGCGGCCCTCGCAGCGGAAGCGCAAAGCAGCCTCTTAAGGCAATCCACTAGTTCGGCGTTTAAGGACCCGGACACCTTCAAGTGTGCCCGGAGTAATCGGTAATAGGACCGCCTGGCACATTCCCAGCTCGCATAGCAATGCGGCCCCCACCCCGGTCCCAGCCAAACAGCGAAATCTGTGCCACGCGTACATAATTAGGCATTAAAAATACCATGGGCATAGGAGGGCAGGTGGGCACGACTGCGGCACGCTCCAAGACGTGGCTTAAACTGCACTAGGGGCTTCCCGCTTTGTTATTTTTCTCTTTCAGGACTTTAATCTCTGGAAACCCTGTTCGGTAGTATGATTGCCGAACACATGATGCAGCAACCAAGGAGGCAGAAAGCTACGTCACACCACGGAACTCCCAGGTGGATTACGATAACGAGTGAAATATTTTCTTTAATATTATTCCTCAGCTTGCCCTTGGAAGGGACATGCCAAACAGTCCTACTTTTTGCTTATCGCACTACTTGTATCATTCTGCTTTAACGCACCTTTTTGAATAAACAATGCATAGCTTCAGTCTATTTTTACATTTTTCTTTTATATATGTGTTCATTAACGACACCTTGCAACCGTACACTTTGGTACGGCCAATAAACGAGGGGCTTAAGTACCCCACAATATGGTGTGAGAAGTCCGAACACTTTCACAAGTGCGGCACCCTGAACTTATAGCATTATATGCATCAGCTCTGAATCATGTCTTTGGTCAATAGTTGGGTTTGCCCGGCTCCCATGTTTTGGTACCTTATGTTCCGCTATATCGGCTAAGGTAGCACTGGGAGAACTACTGCTATTGTGCCCTGGTTCTGCTGGGCTAAGCACCTCAGTAGAGAAAGCTAAAACTGACTGTCATGATAAGGCGAGAGACTGGTCGCTGTTCGAGAGGTTTTCGAGTCCTTAAAGACTTATGCCACTTAGACCGAGGAGTCGGCCCTGTCCGGCTTAAGGCGTGTATCACGCCCCGAGTTCGGCCTTCCGAACACTAGGGGCTTCACCGAAATTTAAAATTATAGAATTCTATGGCTAAGTGAGAGTGATAACGCATTATAGTCCGATTGCCTTGTTCGTTGTGCTGAGCACCTCCCTCGAAGGACCCAACAATGGGAACAAGAGTGCCCAGGTTTATCCCGAACACCCCAGCACTCGCGGCATGGGGGCAGAAGCCGACAACTAGCCATCTCTCAGATTTGATAAACAGCCAAATAGAAGGTAATATTTTAAATTCAAACAAGCGTTGCATATCGCATATGAACAAGTTTTCATACTACAGGATCACATGAGCAAGTTCATTCAAATGTTACATCTTTCGCACACTCGTCTGCTACAAGACGAGCACCCTTCAGGACACCCTCATAGTACATCTCAGGGTGGCGATGCTCCTTGCCCTCCGGCGGCCCTTCCTTAATCAGCTTCACGGTGTCCAGCTTGGCCCATTGCACCTTCACACGGGTGAAAGCCCGGCGTGCACCTTCGATGCAGACGGACCACTTGATGACTTCCAGCCGTGGGCAGGCATCCACAAGCCGCCTCACCAGGCCAAAGTAGCTATTGGGAAGGGCGTCGCCAGGCCACATCCGGACTATAAAGCCCTTCATGGCCTGTTCGGACGCCTTGTGCAGCTCGACCAGTTGCTTCAGTTGGTCGCTTAGAGGCATCGGGTGTTCGGTCCCAGTATACTGAGACCAGAACAGCTTCTCCGTTGAGCTTCCCTCCTCGTCCTGGTAAAACTATGCGGCATCCGACACGCTGCGGGGCAAATCTGCGAATGCTCCTGGAGAGCTCCGGATTCGGGTAAGTAACAGGTAATTTACTTTCACATGCTTGCTTTGCATATAGAATGCCTTACCCGCCGCTATCTTCTTCATCGCATCAATCTCCTGGAGGGCCTTTTGGGCTTCGGCCTTGGCATTCTTTGCGCTCTCAAGGGCCGCGGCAAGCTCGGACTCTCGCATCTTCGAGTCAAGCTCCAACGCCTCGTGCTTCGTCACGAGAGCTTGGAGCTCTTGCTGCACCTCACCAACCCGCGCCTCTTGTTTTTCCCGCTCAGTGCGCTCCCGGGCCGCTTTGTTTTCGGCCTTGGACAGCGCTTGCTTCAGGGCTGCCACTTCGGTCGTGGCCCCTGGCAAATTCATGATGATCCTGTCATTTTGCAATCGCATCTTATATTTATATATATATATATATAGACTAGGTATTACTTACCTTTGTTCTCCTCAAGCTGCCTCTTAGCAAGGCCGAGCTCGTCCTTGGACCCTTTAAGGTCCTGCTTCAGTGCGGCGACCTCCGCAGTTAGTGCGGCAGAGGCCAGCAGCGAAGTCTGCATACGCATATTGACATACTTATATTAGACTCCTGCGATATAGTTTGATCCTCCGTTCGGCTTTTCTTTGTGAGCACCGAACAGAGCATCAGGGGCTACTGTCTATGTGGTAATATTTCTCCTATATTGCAAACACTTACCTCAAAGCCTATTAGAAGGCTGGCACAGGCTTCAGTCAGTCCGCTCTTGGCGGACTGAACCTTCTGGACCACCGCACTCATAATAGTGTGGTGCTCTTCGTCGATGGTAGCGCTGTGAAGTGCTCCCAGTAGATTGTCCGGTGCCTCTGGATGGACAGAGGTCATCGACACTGGCGTCTTGCCCCTTTTGGAAGGAGGCCGCCTGCCCGAGTCTGGAACCACTGGGGGTTCCAGCATGGTGTTCGGCTGAGGGCCGAACTCAGAGCCCTCGGCAGCCTTGCTCCCTCTGCTCCCGGAGTCCGGAAGGTCGCCTTGAGGTGCCTCCGGGACTGTCTCCCCTCGACCCGGTGCCTCTTGAGACAATACCTCGGCGTTGTCCGTAGGGCCAGGGGAGGTGGCGGTCAGAAGTGGATCGCTATCTATATCCGACGAGCCCAGGGAGCCGTCCGACGATAGGTTGATACGGGCTCGTGGCGGTCTGCATAGTCATAATTCGGCGTTAGGAGAGGCAGTGCGACAAAGGTATGCTGTGAGTTGCTCTGGCATCTGAATACTTATGACTTCGCCAGGGGCTTGTCCCTGAGCAGCCACTCGGCTTTGCCTTCGGCGGCGGTGGTGGAGTAGTCCAGAAGGGGAGTCCTTCCCTTCTTGGACCCTTCGGCCTCCCCAGTTGGGGCGGCCTTCCTTTTCTTGTCTCCCCCGGCTGGAGGGGTAGCACCTTCATCTTCCTCCTCGTCTTCGGGGGAGGAGTGCGTCGCGGAGTTATCAGACGATGAGTCCGATACCACCTGGCACCGGGAACTCTTTCGGGTTCCCTTGGCCTTCTTGGTCTTCTCCAGCACCTTGTAAGGAGCCGAAGTCAGCATCTTCGTTAGGAGAGCGTCTGCTAGGCCTTCGGGCAAAGGAGCCGGACAGTCGATCTGTCCGGCCATCTCCTACCAGTCCTGTCAAAGGTACGGGAGCTTAGATCCCGCATAGAGTCAAACTATGAAAAACAAGTATCATGTAAGAGGTAAAACAGCTTACCGCGCTGGCTTGGTGCTTCGCGCTGAATCCGCGATCCTCGGTAGTGGGAGGGGGAACCTCGGCACCCTTGAATAGCACCTTCCAGGCATCCTCATGTGTTGTGTTGAAGAGCCTGTTCAGAGTTTGGTGCTGGGCCGGGTCGAACTCCCACAAGTTGAAAGCCCGTTGTTGACACATGAGGATCCGGCGGATGAGCATGACCTGGACTACGTTGACGAGTTTGAGCTTCTTGCTCACCATGTTTTGGATACTTGTTTGGAGTCCGGCCAGCTCTCCCGAACTACCCCAGGACAGGCCCTTCTCTTGCCAAGAGGTTAGCTGCATGGGGATGCCAGATCGGAACTCGGGGGTCGCTGCCCATTTAGGGTCACGCGGCTCGGTGATGTAGAACCACCCCGATTGCCACCCCTTTATGGTCTCCACGAAGGAGCCCTCGTGCCATGTGACGTTGGGCATCTTGCCCACCATGGCGCCTCCGCACTCCGCCTGGCGACCGCTCACTACCTTCTGCTTGACATTGAAGGTCTTCAACCATAAGCCGAAGTGGGGCTTGATGCGGAGGAAGGCCTCGCACACGGCGATAAACACCGAGATGTTGAGGATGAAGTTCAGGGCCAGATCGTGGAAGTCCAGGCCATAGTAGAACATGAGCCCCCGGACGAATGGGTGGAGAGGGAATCCCAGTCCGCGGAGGAAATCGGTAATAAACACTACCCTCTCATGGGGCCTGGGGGTGGGGATGAACTGCCCCTCATCTGGGAGCCGGTGCGCGATGTCGTCGGGCAGGTATCCGGATCTCCTCAGCTTCTTGATGTGTCCCTCCGTGACGGAGGAGACCATCCACTTGCCTCCTAGTCCGGACATGGTTGGAGAAGGTTGAGGTGGGAAATGCGGACTTGGGCGCTGGAGCTCGAGTGTGTGAAAATGGATGAGCAAAGGAGGAAGAAGGCGTGGATGAAAAGGTGAACCCTTATCCCTTTATATGGGTGGCCGAAACTATGCGCCCCCACTAGCCTGGTAAAACTCGCTTATCCCCCAAGCGCCGTAATTGATGGCGTGGTTGGGTTACCCATGCCCGTATTGATGAGAATCCCGTGATAAGGGGGACACGATCTCTGCTTTGACAAGACGTGTCAAAAAACTGCCTCGCGTTATGTGTGGGGCTAGTTAAAGGAAACGGTTCGAATAATCACCGGGCCATGGCATAACGTCATGTTGCAAAAACAAGTCAGCAGATTAGATTTGTGGAAATATTATTCTCTCTACGGTGGAATGTGGAACTTATTTTGCAGGGTCGGACACTATCTTTGTATTCAAATTTTTCCGTGGTGTATTCGAAGGAGGAACCTGCCTTCCAATGACGAAGACAATACAACACATAGGACTCATCATCATTGAAGCCTGGTTCAGGGGCTACCGAGGGAGTCCTGGATTAGGGGGTCTTCGGACAGCCGGACTATAACCTTTGGTCGGACTGTTAGACTATGAAGATACAAGATTGAAGACTTTGTCTCGTGTCCGGATGGGACTCTACTTGGCGTGGAAGGCAAGCTAGGCAATACAGATATGTATATCTCCTTCTTTGTAACCGACCTTGTGTAACCCTAGCCCTTTCTGGTGTCTATATAAACCGGAGGGTTTTAGTCTGTAGCACAACATATAATCATACCATAGGCTAGCTTTTAGGGTTTAGCCTCTCCAATCTCGTGGTAGATCAACTCTTGTAATACTCATATCATCAATAATAAATCAAGCAGGACATAGGGTTTTACCTCCATCAAGAGGGCCCGAACCTGGGTAAAACATCGTGCCCCCTGCCTCCTGTTACCATCCGCCTTAGACGCACAGTTCAGGACCCCTACCCGAGATCCGCCGGTTTTGACACCGACAGAAACCTTGGAGTTGTGGTCGTACTTGATGAGGTAGAACTTGATGTAGTCTTGGGAACCCACTTGACCAAGGCCTTAGGAGCTTCTTCAAATGCATCAATCTCCTCTTGAAGCTTGTCCTTGCCTTTTTGCTTGTGGTCTTGTGGTGGAAGATCATCTTGAGCTTGTGTTCCTTTGAAAGAAGTAGGATCATACTTCTCTTATTGAGGAACAAACTTCGTCTTGGGGTATTGATCTTGTTCCCACTCAACTCCATTGGCATTGAACTTTCGTTCAAAACCAACACCTTGATTCTTCCGGTGCCTTCCATGCTTGCCTACAATTTCCTCAAATTTCTTACTTCCGACAAGGCTCTTGTAAACACCTTTCTCTATAATTCCCTTCAATAAGCTATTTTCTTGCTCAAGTGTAACTTGGCTAAGAGAGTCATTAGTGGAATCAAGAGAACTACTAGAAGCAACAACATTGGATTTAGCATGATTGTTGTTACTACTAGATGAAGATCATCATTGATTGCTTTTAAGAACTCATGCTCTTGCTCAAGGTTGAGCTTTTCAAAGCGTAGCTTCTCATGAGTCTTTAAAAGTTCTCGATGATCTTTCAAGGTAGTTTCATGAGCTAACTTAAGAGTGTTTAGTTCTTTAGTTAGACGCTCAATCTCCTTCTTATCATCGTCATTCGTTTTATCTTGAATATCATGATTAATAGCAAGTTCATCATAGTTTTCATAACTAGAGTTGTCAACAAGTAAATCATCATCTCCTAGCAAATCATCTTCATCACTATTGAAATCAACATACTTGGGGTGTGTTACCTTTGGACCTTTAGCCATGAAGCATCTTCCAATTCCTTCATTTGGTGAGTCAAATATGTCATAGGAGTTGGTTGTCACAAGTGATAGTCCAGCAACACCTTCATCTTGAGTATATTCGGAGTCGGAGTGATAACTTCTTTCGGAGTGATGGTCGGAGTCAGAGCCGGATACCCATTCACCAACATGAGCTTGATGTCTTCGTTTTGTGTAGCTCCTTGATGACTTGTCCTTCCTCTCCGAATCCTTGCTTCTCCGAGAGGGTCTTCGTTCATAACGATCATCTCTACTCCTCCTCTCTCTTGATGGTGATTCTTCTCGCCTACTTCTTCTCTTGGGAGAATCTTCTATTCTTTTGTAGGGAGTCGTACACTCATTTGAATAGTGTTCGGGTCTTCCACAATTGTAGAAGCTACTCTCACGACTAGAAGATCTTTTTTCATTGTAGGACCTTGACTTGGAACTTCTTTCCTTGCTTCTACTCTTGTAGAACTTGTTGAAGTTCTTCACCATTAGGCTCAATTCTTCATTGAAGGTTTGCTTCTCATTTGATGATGTGGGGGCATCACATGAGGTTGTGTAAGCACCACTTGACTTGTTGTGAAGCTCTTTTTTATCCTTAAGTGACATCTCATGAGCAATAATTCTTCCAATGACTTCTGTTGGCATGAGATCTTTGTAGTTGGGCATCATTTGGATCAATGTGCACACGGTATCATATTTTCCATCCAAGGCTCTTAGGATCTTCTTGATGATGAATCTATCGCTCATCTCTTCACTTCCTAAGTCGGCAATCTCATTTGTGATAAGAGCAAGCCTAGAGTACATTGCAGCGACACCTTCACCATCCTTCATTTTGAACTTGTCAAGTTGACTTTGAAGCACATCCAATTTGGATTCCATGACGGAGTCGGTACCTTCGTGCATATCAATCAAAGTATCCCAAATTTCCTTTGCATTCTCAAGACGGCTGATTTTGTTGAATTCTTCGGGGCACAATCCGTTGAAGAGAATATCACAAGCTTGAGCATTGTATTGCAGCATCTTCAACTCTTCTGCGGTAGCTTCACGGTTCGGTTCTCTCCCATCAAAGATTTCACCTTGCAAGCCAATACACACAATAGCCCAAACGGCGGGGTTATGTACTAGAATGTGCATTTTCATCTTATGCTTCCAACTAGCAAAATTTGTACCATCAAAGTAAGGACCTCTACGGTGGTAATTTCCCTCGCTAGACGCCATACTCTCCTAGGTTGTGAAACCAAGGCTATGGCCACCAAAAGCAATGGAAATCAAAGCAAATGGAGACCAAAGCTCTGATACCACTTGTAGGATCGAAAGTATGTCTAGAGGGTGGTGATTAGACTACTTGACCAAATAAAAATCTAGCCGTTTCCCAATTTTAGTTCTTGGCAGATTTTAGCAACTTTGCACAAGTCAAGCAATCAACCTACACATGCAATTCTAAGAGTATAGCAGCGGAAAGTAAAACAATTGCATATGAAGGTAAAGGGAGGAGTTTGGAGGGAGGAAATGCAATGTGGACACAGAGATTTTTGGCGTGGTTCCGATAGGTGGTGCTATCGTACATCCACGTTGATGGAGACGTCAACCCATGGAGGGTAACAGTTGCGCGAGTCCACGGAGGGCTCCACCCATGAAGGGTCCATGAAGAAGCAACCTTGTCTATCCCACCATGGTCGTCGGCCACGAAGGACTTGCCTCACTTGGGTAGATCTTCATGAAGTAGGTGATCTCCTTGCCCTTACAAACTCCTTGGTTCAACACCACAATCTTGACGGAAGCTCCCAGGTGACACCTAGCCAATCTAGGAGACACCACTCTCCAAGAGGTAACAAATGGTGTGTTGATAATGAACTCCTTGCTCTTTTGCTTCAAAAGATAGTCTCCCCAACACTCAACTCTCTCTCACAGGACTTGGATTTGCTAGAAAGGAGATTTGAGTGGAAAGCAACTTGGGGAAGGCTAGAGATCAAGATTTATGTGGTTGGAATGAAATATCTTGACCTCAACACAAGTGTAGGTGGTTCTATCTCAGAAAATGTATGTTGGAAGTGTATGCATGTTCTGATGGATCTCTCCACGAATAAAGAGTGGGTGGAGGAGTATATATAGCCTCCACACAAAATCTAATCGTTACACACAATTTACCAAACTCGGTGGGACCGAATAATGAAACTCGGTCGGACCGATTTGGTTCATAATGTGACCGTAGGGGTTTTCGGTGGGACCATGCTACCTCTTGAGCACTGCGTTGGTTTTCCCTTGAAGAGGAAAGGGTGGTGCAGTAAAGGAGTATAAGTATTTCCCTCAGTTTTTGAGAACCAAGGTATCAATCCAGTAGGAGACCACGCGCGAGTCACCTCATACCTACACAAACAAATAAGAACCTCGCAACCAACACGATAAAGGGGTTGTCAATCCCTTCATGGCCACTTGCAAGAGTGAGATCTGATAGACATGATAATAATAAGATAAGTATTTTTGGTATTTTTATGATATGGATTGAAAGTAAAGATTGCAAAATAAAATAGATTGGAAACTTGTATGATGGAAAATAGTCCCGGGGGCCATAGGTTTCACTAGTGGCTTCTCTCAAGATAGCATAAGTATTACGGTGGGTTAACAAATTACTGTCGAGCAATTGATAGAAAAGTGAATAATTATGAGAATATCTAGGCATGATCATGTATATAGGCATCACGTCCGTGACAAGTAGACCGACTCCTGCCTGCATCTACTACTATTACTCCACACATCGACCATTATCCAGCATGCATCTAGAGTATTAAGTTCATAAGAACAGAGTAACACCTTAAGCAAGATGACATGATGTAGAGGTATAAACTCATGCAATATGATATAAACCCCATCTTTTTATCCTTGATGGCAACAGTACAATACGTGACGTTTCCCTTTCTGTCACTGGGATCGAGCACCGCAAGATTGAACCCAAAGCTAAGCACTTCTCCCATTGCAAGAAAGATCAATCTAGTAGGACAAAGCAAACTGATAATTCAAAGAGACTTGCAAAGATAAACCAATCATACATAAAAGAATTCAGAGAAGATTCAAATATTGGTCATAGATAATCTTGATCATAAACCCACAATTCATCGGATCTCGACAAACACACCGCAAAAGAAGATTACATCAAATAGATCTCCAAGAGAATCGAGGAGAACTTTGTATTGAGATCCAAAGAGAGAGAAGAAACCATCTAGCTAATAACTATGGACCCGAAGGTATGAGGTAAACTACTCACACATCATCGGAGGGGCCATGGAGTTGATGTAGAGGCCCTCCATGATCAATGCCCCCTCCGGCGGAGCTCCGGAAAAGGCCCCAAGATGGGATCTCTTGGGTACAGAAGGTTGCGGCAGTGGAAATAGGGTTTCGTGGTGCTCCTGGATGTTTGCGGGGTATGTGAACATATATAGGAGGAAGAAGTAGGTCGGTGGAGCTACGAGGGGCCCACGAGGGGGAGGGCACGCCCAGGGGGTAGGCATGCCCCCCTACCTCGTGGCCGCCTCGTTGATTGCTTGACGTCCACTACAAGTCCTCTGGATCACGTTTGTTCCAAAAATCACGTTCCCGAATGTTTCATTCCGTTTGGACTCCGTTTGATATTCCTTTTCTACGAAACACTGAAATAGGCAAAAAAACAGCAATTTGGGCTGGGCCTCCGGTTAATAGGTTAGTCCCAAAAATAATATAAAAGTGTAAAATAAAGCCCATTAACATCCAAAACAGATAATATAATAGCATGGAACAATCAAAAATTATAGATACATTGGAGACATATCAGCATCCCCAAGCTTAATTCCTACTCGTCCTCGAGTAGGTAAATGATAAAAACAGAATTTTTGATGTGGAATTCTTTCTAGAATATTCTTCAATGTATTTTTCTCTATTGTGGCATGAATATTCAGATCCGAAAGATTCAAGATAAAAGTTTATTGTTGACATGAAAATAGTGTCGGATTTCAGGTTCCGGCAGACCCTTAAGGTTCGAACACTGGGGTGCGCGCGGAGATTTCGCCTCCTACCTACCTACACTCCTCCGCCACGCTAGGATCTAAACTATGGGAAGAATAGCACAAGAGACACAGGGTTTATACTGGTTCGGGCCACCGATGTGGTGTAATACCCTACTCCAGTGTGTGGTGTGGTGGATTGCCTCGTGGGCTGATGATGATGAACAATACAAGGAAGAACAGCCTCGCGAGGGTCTGTTCTTGGGCGGGGCGATGAACTGCTGGGAGGAGTTCAGCCGCCTTTCTCTTTCTCTCTCTCTCTCTCTAACCGACCGACCGACCCCTTGCTATGTGGGTGGCTGGTCCTATTTATAGAGGCCCTGGTCCTCTTCCCAAATATCGAGCAGGAAGGGAGCCAACAATGGCGGGCTAATTTGAAAGGGGACAGCAAGTATCAGCTATCCTAACAAAAGTAGTCTTCGCCTGTGCAAAGCTCTGGTGATGACGCCGTCTTGGGCTCCACAGTGACCTCCGTCTCGTAGTCCTCCTGGTCTTGGTCTTGTTGCACCGAAATGGCAACCTTTGCGTGATGCCTCGGTACTCCACGGCTGCGCTTGCCCCCTTTGCACCAAAGAGGAAAGGAGGACGCTGCGTGGCTGGCACCCGCCTGGCGCCCTGAGTCGTCATGGCTTGCGTCACGGGCACCTCGCGAGGTACCCCGCCTTGATCTCTCCGCCTCCTCCTGAGCCAGCCTGACGAGGCCGTGCTTGAGGAAGCTCCGCGTCATCCGCCCCGCGAGGCTTGGCCCCTCGCGAGGGTCTTGGGTTTGTGTTGGTGAAGACGGGCCGTGCTGGGGCCCCCTTTTGAGCCACGCCGCAGGCCGCAGGCAGGCAAGTCTGGGGACCCCCGTTCCCAGAACGCCGACAGTAGCCCCCGGGACCAAGGCACGCCCGGACTTGGCCGTGCAGGGAGGCGGAAGGGCTAGAGCGAAGCGCCGCGGGCCCTAACAGCCTGTGGCCTTGGGCTCCACGTGGCAGTTGATTGGACGTGGGCGGCACTGTTCGCCCACGCCCTCCTTCTTTTGCGCTATGCTAGGCGGACCCACAGTCGTACACAGCCGTTCCCTTTTCTGTTGCTCGAGTGCCCTCTGTCCTTCCTCCGCTCAAACTCCGGCTTCTGTTTTCAACCTGATCTCGAACCTCCCTCCCCCCACTTCCCATCGCCATGGCTTCAACGAAGAAGGGGAGAGGGAAGAAACCCGTGTCTCCGTCTTGCCCGCCGCCGTTGGCGGCCCCCGCCGAGGGCTTGGGAAAGGTCAGCTTGGCTCTGGCCACCATCTTCAATGAATGCGGGAGGACGACGGCCTGGCCCGTGTCCCACTTCTCCATCGACAGGACAGCCACTGAGGTCCCGTATCTTGCCGACGCCCTGTGGGCGGGTCTGGTTCCTCCCTTATTTGACTTCTTCAACGCCGTGCTTTCCCACTATCAGATCCACATGATGCATCTAGGTCCTGAATCCATCACCCTCCTTTCGGTCTTAGCCTTTGTTTGCGAAGCTATGGTGGGCATCCCTCCTTCGGTTGCCTTGCTGCACCACTTCTTCTCATTGCGTCTTGTCGACCCTACCCGCTACTGGGCTTGCGTGAGCTTCGTTGTCGTGCCTGAGACGGCGGCCTCTGGGATTGACTTCAAGCTCCCCCTGCCCGCGGTTGGGTTCCGTGAGCGGTGGCTGTATGTGGACGCAGGGGTGCCCAGCCCCCTGCTATTGGAGCCGACCTCTCCTGCCGCCCCCAATTTGGGTTGGGGCCAGGAGACGCTTGAGAGCTCCCGGCTCATCTTCGTCTGGTGCCGCTTCGCGCTCTTGAGGTTGCTTGCGTGACAGCGCCCAAGGTGGTGAAGGAGTTCCTGTTGTGCCGCGTTGCTCCTCTTCAACGCCACTCTCGCCAGATGTGGGCCTTCCGTGGACGTGAGGATCGTATGAGGCTCCAGGAAGAGGACCTGACTCCTGAGGTGCTGAGGACGATGCTCTTGACCCTGGCTGGGGACCCCAACCCCGGCAGCGTCCGGCAGGGAGGGGCCTTGCTGTACCTCTGCCAGAGCAGGGGCAACTTTGTGAAGCAGATGCCTGTCATTGATGAGTGGGGGTCGCGCCCCGCCGGCCTTGAGGGGCCTCGCGAGAACCCAGTGGTGGTGACTGCCCTTCCAGTCGGCCAAGGCGACTCATCCTCGAGTGGCGGAGCAGGGAGGCACGAGGCGCCAGAGGCCGAGGGGGCCCCCGGCGCGGTGACAGCGCCAGGCGAGGCTCATGAGGAAGCAGCTTTTGGGGCCCGTGCCACTGAGGCTGAGGGCGACGAGCAACTGCCCTCAGTGCCTGCGACTGGGGCCCCTGAGGCTCCAGCTGCGTCTCTTGGGGAGGTGATTGGCAGCGCACGTCAGGCAGGCGCCCCTCCCGCAGATCGCCTTGACGCTCCGTCTTCGTCGAAGGTTGATCCATGTGCCCAACTCTTGGGTCGGTTCCGCGTGGACTTTGGGGCTCTCCGGAAGAGAAGGGAGGCCCTGGGCGACGATTACCCTTGTCGCCTGCTGAAGCGCAGAAAGTACTTCGCCACTGATGAGTAAGCCTTCTCCTATCCCAGCTCCCGATCCTTCCGTTGCTCTTACTGACTCTTGCTCCGCAGGCCCCTTCCAGCCGAGCATGCGGAGACGGCTGAGGAGCCGTCTCCTTTGGCTTCACCCCCTCTACTGTCCTTAAGCGCTCTAAGCAGTGGAGCCCTTGTGGTGAGGGCGATCGAAGAGGCGAACCATCCCGAGGCGTATCGTGGCCCCGCGCACCTCGCGATCCTCCTTTGCGGGCCTTCTCGTGGCATAGCCAGCCTGCCATGGGCTTCTCGCCTGGTCGTGAACTGCGATTGGCTGAGGCGCTTCCTGCGCTCTTCTCCTGAGGACGGGCTGGCCCCAGGCCGGGCTTCTGACGCGGCGTGCCCGGCCGTCGCGAGGGTGCCAGCCCCCAGCCCCCAGCCCGGAGGGGGAGTGCTGACTCGCGGTCCCCGGCGCTTACTTGGGGCGGATGATGGTGTGGAAGACGTGCTCGAGCGTGCTCGGGAGCGTCGCGCTCTCCGCCAAGGATTCCTTCGAAGGGCGACTGATGCAGTGAGCCTGCTTGGTGAGGAGCTTGCTGATGAAGATGCGCACCTTGAGGCCGAGGGCCTACGGCTGGCTGCAGAGAGGCGCGAGCTGGAGGGCGCCATCGCCCTTGCGTGCCGTCAGCGTGATCTTGATGAAGCAAAGGCCAAGGCGTCGTTGGTGGCCTCTCGGGAGGCCCGATCTTTGGCCGCTGAGGAGGCTCGAGAAGCCGACCGGCGGCGAACGGCGGCGGAGGAGCGGGCTCGCGAGCTCCTGGCCTGGTGCCACCCGCTAGAGGAGCAGGCGGAGCTGCGCGAGGCAACCCTTGCGTTGATGAAGGTGGCCTCTAGCGACTCAGCAGAACTCCAAAAGAGTGAGGAGGCGCTGACGCTGGAAGCCGCCGAATGTACCCGTGAGTACGAGCGTCTGGAGACGAGGGAGCGCTTGGTGACGCAGGCGGAGGATGATGTTGCCGCACATGAAGCCTGCGTCCTGGAGGAGGTCGGACGTCGAGTGGCGACGGCGCGCTTGAACCTCGAGCACGAGTTCGAAGAGAAGCTAGGGCTGATCCGGGCTGAAGCTGAAGGCAGGACTGCCGCCTTGAGGGCCAAGCTGGAGGAGGTGGCACGGCGGACCGATGCTTCCCGGGCCGCCCTTGAGGTGGCGCGAGGTAAGTTAACCACCTCCCAGGCTGAGGTGCTCCTTCTTCGCCAGCGGGTGGAGGACGCTGGGGCCGTCGCGCACCAGAATGCGGATGAGATATGTCAGCACTGGATCTTGGAGCATGAGCACGGCCCCATGCTCACCACTCTCTGGGAGAGAGCCAACGCGGCCTTAGGCAATATCTGCGAGGAGGCCGTCGGCGAGCCGCACGCAGTCAACTATGCGGGCAATCTTCAGTTCTTCACTGATGTGGTGACGCAGCTGGAGGCGCGGTCGACCAGGGCTGACAGGTTGGTGGAGGAGAGGAGCCGCACCCTGCTCAGGCGCGCCTTTTCCCGCATCTTCAATCACCTCCAAAATATGGATCCCCATTTTGATTTTGACGCCGTCATCGCCCCAGTCCCCCAGGCCGTCCGAGGCGAGCTGGCGCACTGGGTGGAAGACAATGTGGACGCTCTTATCAGGGCCTTCGCCTCGGACGACGACGACGTGATCGTGGCGGCTGATGAGGGCGGTGTGATGGACGGCTCTGACGCCGTTGGCGGCAACGCGAACAGTGATGGCGAGTTCAGCGACGCCAGCAACGGCTCTGGTGGTGCTCCTGAGGACGCATTGGGGGATTCGTCCGACTGATTGTGCATCGTTCCTGCTTCCCTACCCTGCATGAATAGAACTCATGTTTTGGCCTGATAGCTGTGAGAGCATTTTGGAGGGGGAGCCCCTCATGTAAAACTTGCGTTTATCATGGCAATAGAAGCTACATTGCCCATGCGCCCGCGCCAAGTGGTTGGCTTAAGCGACATGCTGGTCGACTGGTTTACCTTTGTCCCATGCTGGCCCTGGGGCGGCCCGCAGGAGGCTGTGGTGCCCTGAGTGTTTCCTGATTGAATCCGTAGGATCTGCAGTAAAACGCCCTCCTGAGAGGACGCGGCGACGGCAGTCTGGGCTGCGCGCAAGCTAGGCCTGACCCGGCTCGCGAGGGGCTCACGAGGGGAGGCAGCTGAGGTGAAGTGGTAACCGAAACGCGAGAAATTGCTCGAACGAGACTAAGCACCCCTTCCCCGAACACAGGCAAATCTCAAATTCGAATCCAACTTGAAACCGGCGGGGGAAAGCGACAACCAAAGGGAAGAGCAACAAAAGCAAACAAAAGGCCGCGTCTGGCACCTAGTCTAGTCTTGGACGTCTTCTCACCAGCGCGGAGCTAAGTGCTGCCACTGGGCGTGGGAGGGAGCCCCAGGGCCTGAGGCCGGCACCCCTGAGACTCCGGGGCGTGTACAGCCCCACTCATTATTACGTGAGAGTGTCACGGGGCGGCGAGCTTCACAGGCACTGGGCCTTCTTCACAGGTACTGGCCTTGCTTCATATAGCCAGATGAGGGCCCCGCCTTGCGCCACACTCTAGTGCCATCAGCAACGACCAGAAACCAGGACGCCGCCCGATGGGGTAGAGCGGTCGCCAGCGGTTCCCCCGACGACCACGGGTCCTCCGCCAGGGGCAGGCCCTGAGGCACCTTCCCAGCAGAGGGCCTACCTCCTGAGAACACCTTGCTCTGAACGCCGCGGTGGTGATGTCGGTTCTCGGCCCCTCTCTTGCAGTCCCCTGCGCCCTCCTCCCAAGGGGTAGGAGACTGTGGGAGCGGGGCAGCTGCTCGCTGCGGCGACCTGCACCTCCTGCGATCCATGGTTAGCGTATACCTGCTCCTGAAGAATTAGCGGTACCCGGTAATTGTTGCCTCCTGCGTGGCCAGTGGGACCGTCCCGGGGCTCCTGGAAAGGCTCAGCTTCTAGTGCCTCGTCCCCCCAGCTTGGGCTGAGGAGCGAGCCTTGTCCGTTCTCGTGAGGGTGTCCTTGGTCCATCATGAGGGGCACGTATTCCTCCGGTGTTGTCATCCCGAATGCCATGCCGTAATGCCCCGCAAGCCACGCGGTCCTGCCTGACGCGCCCACCGTGGGGTGGCAGCGCGGCGACCCACTGAGGCCGCGGGTCGCGTTGAGTCCTTCTTCCTCACGGATCGGGGGCGGGGGCAGCGCCGCCGCCGGTCCGGCGCTGACAGCTTCGCCGGCGTCGGAGTAGCCTTGGAGCCCGCGGGCGCGCGCGGAGCCCCCGTGCGGGCCGCCCTGGGCTTGAGATGGGAGCTGGGTGGAGAAGGGGTGAGCCCCCGAGGCGGCGAAGCCCAGGACCTCTGCCACTCGCTTCAGCAGCACGTCGTGGCCGCCCTCCAGCAGTCTGCATTGCAGCAGCTCTCGGGCCACCGTGAGCGCGGCCCTCAAGTTCTCCTGCTCCCTGCGAGTGTACGGCGTCAT
Source organism: Triticum dicoccoides (assembly GCF_002162155.2). NCBI lineage: Eukaryota > Viridiplantae > Streptophyta > Magnoliopsida > Poales > Poaceae > Triticum > Triticum dicoccoides. Next base: position 333,400,848 of record NC_041388.1, read on the forward strand.
GGTCGCGGCGTGATTGGAGGCCCTTGCTGCCGACCGCGCCTGCCGCGGCGTGAGAGCTGTCGAAGCCTGTCCGCGCCGCCCGCAGCCCGCAGCGCCTTGCGGACCGCGAGCTGCCTGGGGCACGGGGTCGCCCGAGGCGAGCGGCTCTGCGCGGGCGGGCCACGCTGCCCATGGATCTGGGTTGCCCGCCTGGTCGCCGGACATGGCGACGACGACGCGACGGGGCACGAAGCGGTAGAGGGTGGACTCCGGCGCACCCCTACCTGGCGCGCCAAATGTCGGATTTCGGGTTCCGGCAGACCCTTGAGGTTCGAACACTGGGGTGCACGCAGAGATTTTGCCTCCTACCTACCTGCACCCCTCCGCCACACTAGGATCTAAACTATGGGAAGAACAGCACAAGAGACACAGGGTTTATACTGGTTCGGGCCATCGATGTGGTGTAATACCCTACTCCAGTGTGTGGTGTGGTGAATTGCCTCGTGGGCTGATGATGATGAACAATACAAGGAAGAACAGCCTCGCGAGGGTCTGTTCTTGGCCGGGGCGATGAACTGCTGGGAAGAGTTCAGCCGCCTTTCTCTTTCTCTCTCTCTCTCTCTCTCTAACCGACCGACCGACCGACCCCTTGCTATGTGGGTGGCTGGTCCTATTTATAGAGGCCCTGGTCCTCTTCCCAAATATCGAGCGGGAAGGGAGCCAACAATGGCGGGCTAATTTGAAAGGGGACAGTAAGTATCAGCTATCCTGACAAAAGTAGTCTTCGCCTGCGCAAAGCTCTGGTGATGACGCCATCATGGGCTCCACGGTGATCTCCGTCTCGTAGTCCTCCTGGTCCTGGTCTCGTTGCACCGAAATGGCAACCTTTGCCTGATGCCTCGGTACTCCGCGGCTGCGCTTGCCCCCTTTGCACCAAAGAGGAAAGGAGGACGCTGTGCGGCTGGCACCCGCCTGGCGCCCTGAGTCGTCATGGCTTGCGTCACGGACACCTCGTGAGGTACCCCGCCTTGATCTCTCCGCCTCCTCGTGAGCCAGCCTGACGAGGCCGTGCCTGAGGAAGCTCCGCGTCATCCGCCCCGCGAGGCTTGGCCCCTCGCGAGGGTCTTGGGTTTGTGTTGGTGAAGACGGGCCGTGCTGGGGCCCCCTTTTGAGCCACGCCGCAGGCCGCAGGCAGGCAAGTCTGGGGACCCCCGTTCCCAGAACGCCGACAAATAGTAACACTCCAGGTATGCTAATCAAGCAATTATGTCTTATCAAAATACCATAGCCAAAGAAAACTTATCCCTACAAAGTCATATAGTTTGGCCATGCTTCATTTTCGTCACACAAAATGCTCTCATCATGCACAACCCCGATGACAAGCCAAGCAATTGTTTCATACTTAGCTTTTTCAAACTCTTTCAACTTTTACGCAATATATGAGCGTGAGCCATGGACATAGCACTATGGGTGGAATAGAATATGATGATTGAGGTCGTGTGAGAAGACAAAAGGGAGAAAGTCTCACATTGAAGCGGATAATCAATGGGCTATGGAGATGCCCACCGATTTATGTCAATACAAGGAGTAGGGATTGCCATGCAACGGATGCACTAGAGCTATAAATATATGAAAGTTCTTCAAAGAAACTAAGTGGGTGTGCATCCAACTCGCTTTCTCACGAAGACCTAGGGCATTTGAGGAAGCCCATCATTGGAATATACAAGCCAAGTTCTATAATGAAAAATTCCCACTAGTATATGAAAGTGACAAAATAATAGACTCTCTATCATGAAGATCATGGTGCCACTTTGAAGCACAAGTGTGGAAAAAGGATAGTAACATTGTCCCTTCTCTCTTTTTCTCTAATTTATTTATTATTATTATTTCTTTTTTATTTGGGCCTTCTTTCTTCTTCTTTTTTGGCCTCTTTTCTTTCTTTTTTTCTCTTTTTTTTGGAGTCTCATCCCGACTTGTGGTGGAATCATAGTCTCCATCATCCTTTCCTCACATGGGACAATGCTCTAATGATGATCATCACACTTTTATTTTCTTACAACTCAAGAATTACAACTTGATACTTAGAACAAAATATGACTCTATGTGAATGCCTCCGGCGGTGTACCGGGATTGCGATGAATCAAGAGTGACATGTATGAAAAAATTATGAATGGTGGCTTTGCCACAAATATGTTGTCAACTACATGATCATGCAAAGCAATATGACAATGATGATGCGTGTCATAATAAATGGAATGGTGGAAAGTTTCATGGCAATATATCTTGGAATGGCTATGGAAATGCCATAATAGGTAGGTATGGTGGCTGTTTTGAGGAAGATATAAGGAGGCTTATGTGTGATAGAGCGTATCATATCACGGGGTTTGGATGCACCGGCGAAGTTTGCACCAACTCTCAAGGTGAGAAAGGGAAATGCACGATACCGAAGAGGCTAGCAATGGTGGAAGGGTGAGAGTGCGTATAATCCATGGACTCAACATTAGTCATAAAGAAATCACATACTTATTGCAAAAATCTACAAGTCATCAAAACCAAGCACTACGCGCATGCTCCTAGGGTGATAGATTGGTAGGAAAAGACCATCGCTCGTCCCCGACCGCCACTCATAAGGAAAGCAATCAAAGAACACCCCATGCTTCAAATTTGTCACATAACGTTCACCATACGTGCATGCTACGGGACTTGCCAACTTCAACACAAGTATTCATCAATTTCACAATTACTCAACTAGCACACTTCTAATATTACCACATTTATATATCAAAACCATCTATCAAGCACCCAACTTCTCTTAGCATTTAAAATTTATAACCAAAATGAATTACCATGCTGTTCTAAAGGACTCTCAAAATGATATAAGTGAAGCATGAGAGGTCAATTATTTCTATAAAGTAGAACCACCGCCGTGCTCTAAAAGATATAAGCGAAGCACTAGAGCAAAAAACTATATAGCTCAAAAGATATAAGTGAAGCACATAGAGTATTCTAATAAATTCCAATTCATGTGTGTCTCTCTCAAAAGGTGTGTACAGCAAGGATGATTGTGGTAAACTAGAAAGCAAAGACTCAAATCATACAAGATTCTCCAAGCAAAACACATATCATGTGGCGAATAAAAATATAGCTCCAAGTAAAGTTACCGATAAACGAAGACGAAAGAGGGGATGCCTTCTGGGGCATCCCAAAGCTTAGGCTTTTTGGTGTCCTTCGATTTTACCTTGGGGTTCCTTGGGCATCCCCAAGCTTAGGCTCTTGCCACTCCTTGTTCCATAATCCATCAAATCCTTACCCAAAACTTGAAAACTTCAGAACACAAAACTTAAAAGAAAATCTTCGTGAGCTCCGTTAGTAAAAGAAAACAAACCACCACTTCAAGGTACTGTGATGAACTCATTCTTGATTTACATTGGTGTTAAACCTACTGTATTACAACTTCTCTATGGTTCATAATCTCTATTACTAGCCATAGATTCATCAAAATAAGCAAACAACACACGAAAAAACAGAATCTATCAAAAACAGAACAGTCTGTAGTAATCTGTAGGTTCCGACCACTTATGGAACCCCAAAAATTATAAAATAAATTTCTGGACATGAGGAATTTATCTATTAATCATCTTCAAAAATAATTAACTAAATAGCACTCTCCAATAAAAAATGGCAGCAATTCTCGTGAGCGCTAAAGTTTCTGTTTTTTACAGCAGGATCAAAAAGACTTTCCCCAAGTCTCCCCAACGGTTCTACTTGGCACAAACACTAACTAAACACAAAAACACAATCAAAACAGAGGCTAGATAAATTATTTATTACTAAACAGTACCAAAAAGCAAGGAATAAAAATAAAATTGGGTTGCCTCCCAACAAGCGCTATCGTTTAACGCCCTTAGCTAGACATAAAAGCAAGGATAGATCTAAGTATTGCCATCTTTGGTAGGAAATTCTTCAATAAGACACCTATAACCCCTAGGAGTCTCTTTATTTTTATTAATTATCAAACTCCTAGGCACAAAGTCAAGAAAATCATTTGTAGCAAAAGGTTCCTTAAGGATAGCAAGAAAGTTGGGGTGAACACTTATGGATTTGAGGTCCGCATTTCCCTTACTAGAAGTTTCACCCTTAATTTTAGGAACATACATCAATTTGGAAATCTTAGCATTAGAAGGAGTGTTTTTCACGGAAGAAAAGTAAGATCCTGGGTTGGTACTAATATCCTCAATTTTATCAATTCTAGTGGAATCTTGATCTATCTTTTCATTAACCATAGGTTCCTTTTCTTTAAAAAATTTAAGAGCCACTCCTACCTTAGGTCCGTATTGGGTAACTTGGTTGTGGATCTTTCTATCCAAATTTTCAATCAACTCTACAGTAGCAACTTTATTTTCAATAATTTCAAGCCTTTGCATCACATGTTCCAAAGTTAAAGTAGTTCCATTAACCAAAAGAGGTGGTGGGCCAAACAAATCTACCATAGCATTATAAGAATCAAAAGTATGGCTACCCAAGAAATTTCCTCCGGTAATGGTATCAAGGATATATCTATTCCAAGGCATGATGCTTACATAAAAATTGTGAAGAAGAACGGAAGTAGATTGCTACCTAGTAGATCTATTTTGCGCATTGCAAATTCTCTACCAAGCATCTTTTAGATTTTCCCCCTCCCTTTGTTTAAAATTAAGAACTTCATTCTCGGGACACAAAGGAGTAGATAAAGGACTAGCCATAACGATGAGGCAAGCGAAAAAGAGGTGAACGGAAAAGAGAGGGCAAATAAAATAGCAAGGGTGAAGTGGGGGAGAGGAAAACGAGAGGCAGATGGCAAATAATGTAATGTGAAGGATAAGAGTTGTGAGGGGTGCTTGGTATGTCTTGACTTGGCGTAGATCTCCCCGGCAACGGCGCAAGAAATCCTTCTTGCTACCTCTTGAGCACTGCGTTGGTTTTCCCTTGAAGAGGAAAGGGTGGTGCAGTAAAGCAGCGTAAGTATTTCCCTCAGTTTTTGAGAACCAAGGTATCAATCCAGTAGGAGACCACGCGTGAGTCACCTTGTACCTACACAAACAAATAAGAACCTCGCAACCAACGCGATAAAGGGGTTGTCAATCCCTTCACGGCCACTTACAAGAGTGAGATCTAATAGACATGATAATAATAATAATAATAATAATAAGATAAGTATTTTTGTTATTTTTATGATATAGATTGAAAGTAAAGATTGAAAAATAAAATAGATTGGAAACTTGTATGATGGAAAATATTCCCGGGGGCCATAGGTTTCACTAGTGGCTTCTCTCAAGATAGCACAAGTATTATGGTGGGTGAACAAATTATTGTCGAGCAATTGATAGAAAAGCGAATAATTATGACAATATCTAGGCATGATCATGTATATAGGCATCACGTCCGTGACAAGTAGACCGACTCCTGCCTGCATCTACTACTATTACTCCACACATCGACCGCTATCCAGCATGCATCTAGAGTATTAAGTTCATAAGAACGGAGTAACGCCTTAAGCAAGATGACATGATGTAGAGGGATAAACCCATGCAATGTGATATCAACCCCATCTTTTTATCCTCGATGGCAACAATACAATATGTGTCGTTTCCCTTTCTGTCACTGGGATCGAGCACCACAAGATTGAACCCAAAGCTAAGCACTTCTCCCATTGCAAGAAAGATCAATCTAGTAGGCCAAACCAAACTGATAATTCGAAGAGACTTGCAAAGATAAACCAATCATACATAAAAGAATTCAGAGAAGATTCAAATATTGTTCATAGATAATCTTGGAAACCCACAATTCATTGGATCTCGACAAACACACCGCAAAAGAAGATTACATCAAATAGATCTCCAAGAGAATCGAGGAGAACTTTGTATTGAAATCCAAAGAGAGAGAAGAAGCCATCTAGCAAACAACTATGGACCCAAAGGTCTGAGGTAAACTACTCACACATCATCGGAGGGGCCATGGAGTTGATGTAGAGGCCCTTCATGATCAATGCCCCCTCCGGCGGAGCTCCGGAAAAGGCCCCAAGATGGGATCTCTTGGGTATAAAAGGTTGCGGCGGTGGAAATAGGGTTTCGTGGTGCTCCTGGATGTTTGCGGGGTATGTGAACATATATAGGAGGAAGAAGTAGGTCGATGGAGCTACGAGGGGCCCATGAGGGGGGGCGCACCCAGGGGGTAGGTGCGCCCCCTGCCTCGTGGCGGCCTCGTTGATTGCTTGACGTCCACTCCAAGTCCTCTGGATCACGTTTGTTCCAAAAATCATGTTCTCGAAGGTTTCATTCCGTTTGGACTCCGTTTGATATTCCTTTTGTACGGAACATTGAAATAGGCAAAAAAACAACAATTTGGGTTGGGCCTCCGGTTAATAGGTTAGTCCCAAAAATATTATAAAAGTGTAAAATAAAGCCCATTAACATCCAAAACAAATAATATAATAGCATGGAACAATCAAAAATTATAGATACGTTGGAGACGTATCAGACCGACATGTCAACTCAGTGGGACCGATGTCATTAGGGTTTGGGCATAACTTAATCTCGGTGAGACCGATTACACAAACTCGGTGAGACTGATTTTGGTAATAGACTAACCACAGAGTTGGTCAGGCAAACTCGGTGGGACCGATTCACTCATCTCGGTTGGACCGAAATGTTACGAAAGGGAAACAGAGAGTTTGCATTGCAATCTCGATGGGACCGATCGCTCATCTCGGTTTGACCGAAACGTTACGAAGGGAAACAGAGAGATTACAATCCCATCTCAGTGAGACCGAGATCCCTATTGGTGAGACCAAAAAGACTAGGGTTTTGGCGGTGGCTATGTCAAGAGAACTCGGTGGCGCCGGATAGAAAATTTCGGTGTGGCCGAGTTTAACTTTTGGTTTGGGACATATGTGGATATGAGAAAGTAGTTGAGGGCTTTGGAGCATATCACTAAGCATTTTGAGCAAGAACCTCATTAAGAAGAACCTCACCCCCTCTTGATAGTATTGGCTTTTCCTATGGACTCAATGTGATCTTGGATCACTAAAATAAAAAATGTAGAGTCTTGTGCTTTGAGCTTGAGCCAATCCTTTTGTCCTTGGCATTTTGAGGAGTCCACTTTTCTAATCCATGCCATGCCAATCATTCAGCTTTCCTGAAATATTTATCTTGAAATAGCATTAGCTCAATGAGATATATGTTGTTAGGAATTACCAAAACCACCCAGGGATAGTTGCACTTTCAAAATGTTCTCCCTGAGTATGCACCATTGCTACAGTTCGTCATGCTGAGACACCACGTGATGATCGGGTGTGATAAGCTCTACGTTCACATACAACGGGTGTAAGACAGTTTTGCACGTGCAGAATACTCGGGTTAAACTTGACGAACCTAGCATATGCAGATATGTCCTCGGAACGCTGAGACCGAAAGGTCGAACGTGAATCATATAATAGATATGATCAACATAGAGATGTTCACCATTGAAAACTACTCCATCTCACGTGAAGATATGGATCACGTGATCATTTAGATGACTAGAGGGATGTCTATCTAACTGGGAGTTCTTAAGTAATATGATTCATTGAACTTAAATTTATCATGAACTTAGTCCTGATAGTTTTTGCATATCTATGTAGTTGTAGATCAATGTCCTATGCTACCGTTCCCTTGAATTTTAATGCGTTCCTAGAGAAAGCTAAGTTGGAAGATGGTGGTAGCAACTACACGGACTGGGTCCGTAATTTGAGGATTATCCTCATTTCTGCACAGAAGAATTACATCCTGGAAGCACCGCTAGGTGCAAGACCCGCTGAGGAGCAACTTCTGATGTTATGAACGTCTGGCGGACTAAAGCTGATGACTACTCGATAGTTCAGTGTGCCATGCTTTACGGCTTAGAATCGGGACTTCAAAGACGTTTTGAACGTCATGGAGCATATGAGATATTCCAAGAGTTTAAGTTAATGTTTCAAGCAAATGCCCAAGTTGAGAGATATGAAGTCTCCAACAAGTTCTATAGTTGCAAGATGGAGGAGAACAGTTCTGTCAGTGAACACATACTCAGAATGTCTGGGTACCATAACCACTTGACTCGGCTGGGAGTTAATCTTCCTAATGATAGTGTCATTGACAGAGTTCTACAATCACTGCCACCAAGCCATAAAGTCTTCATGATGAACTATAACATGCAAGGGATGGAAAAGAAAATTCCCGAGCTCTTCGCAATGCTAAAGGCTGCGAAGGTAGAAATCAAGAAGGAGCATCAAGTGTTGATGGTTAACAAGACCACTAGTTTCAAGAAAAAGGGCAAAGGGAAGAAGGGGAACTTCAAGAAGAATAGCAAGCAAGTTGCTACTCCCGGGAAGAAGCCTAAGTCTGGACCTAAGCCTAAAACTGAGTGCTTCTACTACAAAGGGACTGGTCACTGGAAGCGGAACTGCCCCAAGTATTTGGTGGAAAGGTATATTTGATATACATGTGATTGATGTGTACCTTACTAATTCTCGTAGTAGCGCCTGGGTGTTTGATAATGGTTCTATTGCTCATATTCGGAACTCGAAATAGGGGCTACATATTAAACGAAGATTGGCTAAGCACGAGGTGACGATGTGTGTCGGAAATGGTTCCAAGGTCGATCGATGTGATCGTCGTCGTCACGCTACCTCTACATCTACCTTCGGGGTTAGTTTTAGACCTAAATAATTGTTATTGGTGCCAGCATTGAGCATGAACATTAAATCTGGATCTTGTTTGATGCGAAACGGTTATTCATTTAAATCAGAGACTAATGGTTGTTCTATTTATATGAGTAATATCTTTTATGGTCATGCACCCTTGATGAGTGGTCTATTTTTATTGAATCTTGATCGCAGTGATACACATATTCATAATATTGAAGCCAAAAGATGCAAAGTTAATAATGATAGTGCAACTTATTTGTGGCACTGCTGTTTAGGTCATATTAGTCTAAAGCGCGTGAAGAAACTCCATGCTAATGGGCTTTTGGAATCACTTGATGCTTGCGAACCATGCCTCATGGGCAAGATGACTAAGACTCCGTTCTCCACAACAATGGAGTGAGCCACTAACTTATTGGAAATAATACATACTGATGTATGCAGTCCGATGAGTGTTGAGGCTCGTGGTGGGTATCGTCATTTTCTGACCTTCACAGACGACTTGAGCAGATATGGGTATATCTACTTGATGAAACATAACTCTGAAACATTTGAAAAGTTCAAAGAATTTCATAGTGAAGTGGAAAATCATCGTACACCGGTGCGCGTCGGTCCTAAACAAATGGTTTTTAACCCCTTTCCACGACGGCATTTGGAATCGTCACCAAGTAAGTGTGGGCGATAGGGGGGTCCTTCCCACATGATCCAGAAACCGTCGGGGATATGCCCTCCTAACACACACGCTCGGCAAAATGAGGTTGTGTGCGACCGGTGAGCACTCAAATACGGAAATACGTACAGTAGAGCTAAAAAATACAATTATACGGCGAAATTGTTTCCGATTGCAAGTACATCCCACACAGTCGCTCCAAGGAAAACCTTTTCGTTCACAGGTACATCACACACAATTTTTCCTGTTAAATCGTTTGCGTTATTGAATGTATCACACACGGCCTGTAGAAGAAACTGTGTGGCAAAGGTTGTCCATCACACACAGTTTTTATGTGGTAAACGTTTGCGCAAGGTGGCCTAATGCAAACAGTTTTCAAGAGAAAGTCGTGTGTGATTGTTCATTTATCCAACATGGTTTATTCATAGAAACTGTGTGCGTTGCCTGAGGTCATCGCCCACGGTATTTTTTCAACAACCGTTTGCAATAGCAAAACACAATTAGCAGGCTAATTCGCCATTAGCAGGCTAATTATCCGATTATTCATAATCCATTTTATTAATCTAATTGACATTTCATATTAAGCACACAATATATTTCATTTCCATATTAAGGAAGCAAAATTTCATAATTGAAATACATCAGAGTACAACATGATATAATTTCAGCACTCAGCTACCCCATTACACAACTGCACCAGCAACAAGTTCCATATGCAACATGTAGAACCTTTTGAAATTGGCATCATAGATGGTATATAGACATATGCATCTCATCTGGAAAACTGCTAAAGCAGAAGGCGGATATTGAGCCTTCATTCATGTTGAAGGTCTTTGCAACTTTAGGCCAGTGCCTGTGGATGATTGACCGTCCGTCCTTCGTCCTTTTTAGGAACACTTCAATATTGAACTGTGGGTGTTGTATGAAAACCTTCCTCGCCTCATGACCATAGAGGTGGTTTGAGAGGTAATCATCAGTGAACTGCTTTGGAAAGGCCTGAAAACAAGGATGTGCATAAATATCTTCTCTATATTGGAAATAGGGCAAAGGAATAAAAAAGGCAAGGTATAATAGTTAGTACCATCTTGTAGTGAACTAATGTCTTCTTCATTGTGCAGACAAAGATCTTGTTGTTTTTTGTCGCTAATTTCTTTATCCTAACAATCTTTCTGAGTTTCTTGATTTGATTGATATTCATGGACAACTCATTTCCCCATATGCAAAAAGGGTCAAACAGTGGGTCAAAACCTCTGATAGCAGGACCTACATGTGCAAGACCAAATTGTTAAAAACCAAAATATTAGAATGGTTCCTGAAATTGCACAATAATGTGCTATTAGACAACGGACCATGCGCGTGCTAACCTTGATTGTAAACCTCAGTGCTTCCCATTGTTTCCCTGCAACACATATAAGGTAGTTAGTCATCAGGTTAAGTAAGGGTTCGCATGCTATCAGTAAAATATGTTGATGAAAAATAAGCACATTGCAGATTCATCAGATTAATTGAAGCCACATGGAAAACCCATTTACCCAAACCAATCATGATTAAGAACTAGGAAATATAGCACTTGTATATGTTTCTCATGTATTAATTGCAGCCAAATTTGATTTATTCCTCACATGCACAAAGATACAAAATTCTACCCATGACAATTAGACATCGCATTGCAGAATTGAACCAAGGAGTTAACTAAACACCACAACAAATGAACCAAACATTAACTGAGCACCACATTGCATAACATAACATACTCCTAATAGAAGACCAGAGAGTTAACTAAACAGTTAACTACAGCCAATTATAGCAATTGTATTTGTTTCTCATGTATTTACTACAGCCAAATTCAATTTATTCCTCACATGGTATACAATAACAGAATGCACCCACAATTTTGTAAAGATAAATTCGATTTATTTCTCACATATAAGACAATACAAAATTGCAGCCTAAAGAATTGAACATCACATTTGCAAAATTGAACCAAACAGCTAACTAAAGGCGACAACTAATTAACAAAACAGTTAATAAGTGAGCACCACACTGCACGACATATAGAACATATACACTAGAGCAACAGATTGCATGGTGAATTAGATAGCACAATTCACTAGAGTTTGTGAAGGAAAGGCGGGAGCAGCACACGAAACGGATAAATCGAGCATGCTTAACCGGCGTAGCTAGCAATTGGCAAGGTGCCCCTTAAAGATTTGGGGGTCGGCACGAATGGCAGCCATCGCGACCTCATCCGTGCGTGCGGCCGTGATTTGCTTCTCCGCTGCCAAATGCTCCTTGAGGTCCTGGCTATACTGTGTGCACCATGGCTTAGGTCGTCGCTTTTTTGGTGGAGGGGTCAGTGATTTGGGTGGAAGGTGTCGCGCTCGCACCGGCGGTCAGGGCATGTGGGATGTGGAAGGAGGAGGATGGGGGTCGGGTGTGGATTACCTGACTGGATAAAGGAGGCCGAGCAGCGTGAAGGAGGGTCGCCGGCGAGGAGGCGGTGGCGCTGCAAGCAAGGAGTGAAGGTTTCAACTTGGAAAGGAAGGCGGAAAGAGGGGAAATGTGGCTTTTGGTAAGGGGGAGGGGCGGGGAGGTAGATATTTCCACGGAAGCCGAAAATTTGGAATCGCTTCAGCCAAAAAACAGGCACGCAAAGTGTCATCAGACATGGTCCCTTATTCAGAACTGTGTACGATATGTGGACATCACAAACGATTCAGATAGCTTAACCCGTGTGTGATGAGTTTGAATGTCAAAAGTTTTGGTTCGAATTTCCATGGTTATAGTGGTCATCCACATTATTGCATAATTTGGGTACACAAAGGAGACTACAGCACACCCACACTTCTTAATCGAGCAAGTTCAGCAATTAAAAAGAGCTAGCTGACCTAAACATTACTCTAACAAATTAAAGACCGACGCTCTTATAATTAAGCAAAACAAAGAGTACTACTACGGCTGGTGCTCGTCGATCTTCGCCGCCGCCTCCATGTCTAGCTCGCGCCAGATGGTCTCTTGGGGAAGGGGCTCCATGGCATCCATCGCACCATACTCGGCAAGCATCTCGCCATCCGTGTTCGCCATCTCTTTGGAAAAGGCCACCACGAGCTGGGCGTGGGTGGACACGATCTGGGCTTGGACGGGCTCCGTCGTTGCAAGGTATGTGGCGGAGGAACGGACGGCTGCTCGAACGCTCTCGGTGATTGCCAGCTCTTCGGCCATGGGTTGCCGACCGTTGTCGGAGAAGCTTTGTTCGATTTGTGCGGTGACCACCAGGAGCTAGGCATGGGCAGCCTCGACATGGTCGTGGGCGGCCTCCATCAGGGCTAAGGCCGCCGCTGCGGAAAGGACAACTATTGTGCCGCTCTTGCCAGTTGCTATCCCCGAGGCAGATGTTGCTGCCACCACCTGAGAAGCAACAACGGACGTTTGGGCTGCCTTTGCTGCCCGGTCGCAAATTGCGGCAGCGGTCATGCACCTTGTTAGCACACGCATGGCGGCTGCGGCCGCGCTCTCGTCGGAGTGGGCCACCGAAGTTGCCCTCACGACGCAGGTCCACGTGCCCATCTTTCACCGGCGATGATTGAACAGTGAAATGATATTTGGGGAGTGAGCTAGTGTGCTTGAGACGCCGGCAGTGGACTGTAGCCGATGCACCTTCTCGCGTAAGCCATACGTGTACTATACACCGACGGTGCTCCAAGATATTTTGTACTACATCTCACACGGTTGCTGATAATAAACTGTGTGCGATCTACTTGATTTTTCATCTTGATTTGAATTACATAATGGGGTCACAGCGGCAATGGACGGTGTTTGAATTGCTAGACCTTTTATCTGGAGTGAACATGCAACTATATGTGTGTCATAAAAGAATTGGAATTAATTAGGGTTTGTTTGAACATTTTATACATTAAATTGGTTTTCTAGCAATTTCAGGTGAACAGTTCAAATTTGAACTACATGCACATGCTCCAGTGCATATAAATTGGTTGAAAAATCAAATCTGTGTCCTTGGGTGCATGCTTAGGTCCCATGCAAGAAATGGGAATGAATTTCAAAAACCAGGGCACCGTTGATTGCCGGTAAAACATTGAGATGCCTGGTTTTTAAATTCTAGTAAATCCAAAACTCATCTGAAATTCATGAAACTTGGCATGCTATCATGGAGCGGCATCAACATGCCGTGGTACAAACTTTGTCCCATTTGGGGCAGGTTTGGCTATATGCTTCTCACAAACCGGAGCTTCTCACAAACAAGCATGATGGTTTTCGGTAGGGAACGTCCCGCCTTTGGGGATGAAACGATATACATTGCCTCTTATTTCTTTCAAATATTTTCTCGTGTCAACATAGAACAACAAGAGTGTTGTGTGAATTTTTCTGATTTTTCAGGGTTCGTTTGGATATTTTTATGCATTAAGAGTTTTCAATGCATTTTATGTGCATAATTCAAATTTGAACTACATGCACATGCTCCAGTGCATATAAATTGGTTGAAAAATCAAATATGTGTCCTTGGGTGCATGCTTAGGTCCCATGCAAGAAATGGGAATGAATTTCAAACACCGGGGCACCGTTGGTTGCCGGCAAAACATTGAGATGCCTGGTTTTTAAATTCTAGTAAATCCAAAACTCGTCTGAAATTCATGAAACTTCGCATGCTATCATGGAGCGGCATCAACATGCCATGGTACAAATTTTGTTCCATTTGGGGTAGGTTTGGGTATATGTTTCTCACAAACCGGAGCTTCTCACAACAAGCATGATGGTTTTCGGTAGGGAACGTCCCACCTTTGGGGACGAAACGATATCCATTGCCTCTTATTGCTTTCAGTTTTTTTTTCTCGTGTCAACATACAACAACAGGAGTGTTGTGTGATTTTTTTTGATTTTTCGGGGTTCGTTTGGACATTTTTATGCATTAAGAGTTTTCAATGCATTTTATGTGCATAATTCAAATTTGAACTACATGCACATGCTCCAGTGCATATAAATTGGTTGAAAAATCAAATCTGTGTCCTTGGGTGCATACTTAGGTCCCATGCAAGAAATGGGAATGAATTTCAAACACCGGTGTCGGTGTCAAAACCGGCGGATCTCGGGTAGGGGGACCCGAACTGTGCATCTAGGATCAATGATAACAGGAGACGGGGGCACAATGTTTACCCAGGTTTGGGCCCTCTCTATGGAGGTAATAACCTACTTCCTGCTTGATTGATCTTGATGAATATGAGTATTACAAGAGTTGATCTACCACGAGATTGTAATGGCTAAACCCTAAAAGTCTAGCCTGTCTGACTATGATTATGAGGATATCTCTCTACGGACCTAGCCCTCCGGTTTATATAGACACCGGGAGAATCTAGGGTTACATAAGGTCGGTTACAGAGAAAGGAATCTTCATATTTGGTCGCCAAGCTTGCCTTCCACGCCAAGGAGAGTCCCATCCGAATACGGGTAGAGTCTTCGGTCTTCGTATCTTCACAACCCATCAGTCTAGCCCATATCCAATAGGTCAGACGCCTGAGGACCCCTTAGTCTAGGACTCCCTCGGTAGCCCTGAACCAGGCTTCAATGATGAGGTGTCCGGCACGCAGATTGTCCTTGGCATTGCAAGGCGGGTTCCTTTTCCGGATACTCCAAGATAGTCTTCAGTCGTAATGAACGTGTCCGGATCTGCAACACAAGTACCAAACATGACTGTAGAGAATATAATATTTGCACGAGCCCAATTTGCTGACAACTTTTTGTAGTGTGACATCACGTTTGCCCGGTCATTATTTCGGACCGTTTCTTGTCCCACCGTTCCGTGTTTTGAGGCATGGTTTTTATTGGCACGTTATGTCGAAGCAGGGATCGTATCCCCTGATTGCAGGATCCTCATTAATACGGGCGTGGGTAACCCTACCATTCTACTGGAAAGATTCCTTAGGAATAAGCAGGTTTTTAGGCTTTAGGAGGAGGCGTTCAATACCCGCTGCCTTTATAAAGGAAACACGGGCCATCATTTTTCGCCAAACCTCTCCTCAACCTTTCCAACCTTGAGTTCTAGCACCCAAGGTTCGACTTCATTGCTTCAAGCTTCCCCATCATGTTCGGACCCAGCCCTCAAGGCCGATGGGTGGCTTCCTCCGTCACAGAGGAGGATATCGCAAAGCTTCGGGCGGCCAGATACCTGACCGCGGAGATCCCCCACAGGCTTCCTGCTCAAGGACGGTTTATTCCGACCCCCAGATCTTGTGAGAGGGTCGTATTCATCTCACACTTCCTCCGAGGGCTGGGGTTCGCTCTCCACCCCTTCGTCCGGGGGCAAATGTTTTATTACGGACTAGCTTTTCACGATCTAGCTCTGAATTCTTTCCTTCACGTCTCGGCGTTTATCATCACGTGCGAGGCCTTCCTCCGAATCCCCCCACACTTTGGCTTATGGCTCAAGACCTTTAGTGTGAAGCCGAAGGTAGTCGGCGTGGAATAGGCGGAGTGCGGCGGTGCAGTAGTAAGCAAGCTTACCAACACTCCCTGGCCAAAAGTCTCTTTCACCAAAACTTCCAACCAATGGCAGCGAGAGTGGTTTTACGTCATGGAACCCCGTAGTACCAAGTGGGCAGCTATACCTGTGTTCCGTTCAGGCCCTCTGTTACAGCTTGCATCAAGGATCAATAAGGGGCTGGACTGGGGATCAGTTGATGAAGTTCAGACTCTACAGAGCCGCATCCGAACCCTCCTCGAGAGGGACATCGATCTTGTCAACGTGATTCAAGTAATGCTATTCCGCCGAATCCTGCCATGCCAGCGTAGGCCTCTCCGCATGTGGGAGTTTAATCCGGAAGGACCATGAACCCTCCAACACTTCTTCGGCGCTACGCACAAAGGGATGTGGAAGATGTTTTTTGGGAAACGAAAACATTGGCCGGACACCACTGAGGACGTCGGCCTTAACTGCAACCGTCCGGATACCTCGGTAAGCACTTGTCTTCCGAACACTTTGTAGTTAAGTATATCGTAATACGTTACCGAGCAAACTATCTTCTTTCAGGGCTGGATAAAGAAAGCGGAACTAATTAGGTGTTCGGCCCCCCTTCCCGAAGCCTCAGCGGATCCTGTATTAACAAGGATGCTGGCCCCGGCACCATACCAGATGCCTGTGAAGGAGGACAAGACGGAGAGCGGGAGGACCAAAGATGGCCTCCATCCCGAAGATATATTAGACGCCGTGTCCGGGGAGATGAAAATCCCATCGCCCGAAGACAAAAGTAAAGGAGAAGCCAACATTCATTCTCCCTATGGTAAGAAAAGGGTCGTTTCCGAAGATTGGGAGGAAAAGGCTCCCAAGCGAGGCAAGATGCCCCTGTCGGGCGGCTCGGGCCTGAAGGACGACATTATCGCGCAGTCCTCCAGTGAGGCCAAGCCTAAATCGTAAGAGAACAAGGGTGTTTTACACATACCCCGTTCCTCTCCTGTGACCAGGGTAACATCTAAAATGTATGTTTTTGCCGCTCAGCGCACAATCTTTCTCAACAATCATCTTCCTCGGGAGATCTTCACCCAGAGATGATGGAAAGCGAGATGCCTCCACCAGTCTCCTCGCCCAATAAGGCGGATGACTTTGAGGTGTCGCCCCGGAGGGTCTCTCCTGATCCACAAGCGATGTGAGGGATGGCGAAAACATGAACCAAAGATGATACTTCGGTAGCCCAGGGTCCGGGGACCAACAATAAAGGCCTCGGACTGTCCGGCTTTCAGCCGGAGACAACTTTAGGGGCAAATGAACGGGTCCCTTCGAAGGAGGGCCGTGCTGCTACGGCTGCTTCCGGAGATCCAGAAGCGCCGGATATACTGACGAACATGCTGCGGCAGGTGTCCGTCTCTGAAGACCATCGTACCTTGATGGGTACGGTGGTTGAAAAGGTCCTGACCGCGAAAAGCGGATTGAATGAGGCCTTCACGAGCCTACTAAGAGGCTTCGAGGTTTGTGCTGTAATGCGTTCAATTGTGTTTTATTCACAAAATACTCCTGTGTATAGATAGTAGCCCCTCAGACTCTGATAGGCTTCCCAAGGGAGGCAATCATAGGATCAAAAATATTTATCCAGGAAATAGTCTGACTACTTGGAACACAGGTTGTTACCTCCCCTGCAACTGCCCGATCCGCAGAGGTTGCGGATCTGCAGCGGAAGATTGATGAGGCAGATGATGACATCACGCTGATCAACAGGCATCTTGATGAGGCGCAAGGTATGTTTTTGGGTCAGCTAGTATATGTATGCATGATAACATGAGCATGAAGATGGAATTGTATACTGAGACATGCATAACTACAGATGGTGCTGCTGCGGTGGAGGCCCTTCAGGCTAAGCTTGTCCTTGCCAAGGAGCAAACCCGGGTGAGTAATTTGGCTGCCCATAAGGCGGTTGAAGAGTTAAAACCGAATAGGCTGCTCGGTGCCAGTGTGAGGAAAGAATTACTACCATGGCGCGCAAGCTGGAGGAAACCGCCGTCCAGTGTGAATTCCTCGAGAAGCATAACAAGGCCAAAGCGGCCGATCTTGACAAAGCCTTACAAGAGGCGAAAGAGGCACGATCTGAGTCTAGAGAGGCTCGGGAAGAGATCCGGCAAGCTGGGGAGATAGTGGTTGGTAAGCCTTTCTTATTATAGATGAAGTTTGGCGATCCGAAGTATTCACCGCTTAACCAAATGTGGAGTTCTTCGGACACCTTTTTGGACCTGCCGAAGAGTTCCTCTGATGCGGCGCAATTTTACCGAGTGCAGGAAGGGTGTGCCATGGAGAAGCTTTTTTGGTCACAGTTCGGCGCGCCAAAGCGTCAGTTGTTACTAAATGAACAGATGGCCTAGTGGGCCGAGCTCCACAGGATATCTGGTTCCGCCATGAAGGACATCATAGTCCGGTCGTGGCCTACTAAGCCCATTCCGAATAATTACTTCGGTTTGGTGCCGCGGCTTGTGGATGCGGTGCCGCGTATCGACGTTGTTAAGCGTTCGACGTGCATTGAAGGTGCACGGATGGCCTTTGCCCGTGTCAAAACATACTGGGCCAAGATGAAGGTCACTGACGTTGCAGCGAGGAGTCCCCTCAAGGGTAAGGACCATCACGCACCCGAACACTATTTCAAGGACGTCTTAGAGGGTGCCCTCTTGATAAAGGATCAGTGCTCGAAAGATATGATATTTGAATGAAATGTATTGAATTGTAAAAGACAATATTATGATAATATTATGATTTTTGCTTGAAAGCTTTTGGTTCCTCCTGTGCGGCCATTTTTGTATAATCTGAAAGTTTTCCAGTCGTCGGCTTTAGCCCCCACATAAAAAATACGGAGGTGTTCGGGAAAGTACATGATCACTCTTAACCCAACGTCTTGGTCCATGAAGGAGGTGTCCATGCGGTGAACGAGGCAATCGGACTATATGGCATTAACACTTTCACTTAGCCATAGGAGTTTTATGACGGGTCTACGATATAAACCCTGGTATGTACGTTGTTATCCCAATGTGGTGTGTTTACATGTATGACCTAAAGAAAGGTCCTTCGTGTAATACGGAGGGAATCGCGAAAGATTCCGATAAGTCGTTGAGTGGTTGACCAGCTCACTGCATCATGACAGTCAGTTTTCGGCTTTCTCTACTGAGGTGCTTGTCTGGGTAAACCAAGGCACAATCGCAGTAGTTCTCCCTTTACTACCTTAGCCGATAGAGCGGAACGTCAGGTAGCAAGCACAGGAGCCGCAACCCAACTATAGACCCAAGACATGATTCGGAGCTGATGCATATAAGGCCAAACTCGCGACGCCGAAGTATGCTATAAAGTTCTTCGGACTTGTTGGCAATTTAGTTTGTTCCCATATCGAGCCCCTGGCGGGGCGTGTGAAATAACACAAGGAGCAAAATACAGTTTTTTAGAGAAAAGTGAATACGGGATATAGATTATATTCACTAGAACTTGAGTGACATGCCAATCATTGTTTTGTATATAATAACTCCACGACCCTGGCTATTTGACATGCCAAGGGTCGACGGCTGAGGTAGAAGGCACTTTACATGCTCGCAAAATAGAGAGTGTGGTCTAAAAAAGTTGTTTTGGACCTCCTGTCGCATGTCTGCGCCGCCTTTCCTCGATGAAGGGGTTCCTTAAAGGGAGTAACTTTTGGATGAATGTACAAACCGGAACTCTGATGGAGTCGGTGAGATGACCAGCCTACGAGTCACTTGTGATAAAGGATAATGTTAAAAGAAAAAAGTGGTCAGAAAAAATTGAAAAGAAAGGGGTTATAGAAGTACTTGTAGGCCCGTCCGTATTGTGCCTCCGCTGATGCCCATGGTATTTTAAGTGCATAGTTATGTATGCGCGGTATAAATTTCGCAGGTGTATGAGGCGGATGGCGGAGACCGAACTGCTAGTCCAGCTCCATAATTGGTCGGTCCTACTGTATGGAGACCGGCGGCTTAATGGTCGACAAGGTATGCGGTTTAAAAAGGTTGACTTGTACTCCGGATGGAGGGAACGTAGTATGATCCTCTGTCCAGAGGGAGTACGTCTCATGCTCCTTTGTAGGGGCATGTGCCATGTATACCATGTTCACTATTTTTACCTCAGGGGAAAATTGCTTCTGGCCCCAGGTATTTGGTTGGTGAATCTCTTCGTCATCGCTATCACTGGGAGGCCTTTTCCCCTTGTGTTCGGCGTTGAGCTTGCCAGCCTGCTTGAAGACCCAACAGCTTCTGTTGGTGTGATTAGATGGTTTAACGGGGTTGCCATGAATCTGGCAGGGCCGATCCAATATCTTGTCTAAGGTGGATGGTTCATCTCTGTTTGCCTTGAATGGCATTTTCCATTGACTGGGTTTGGGGCCGCTGAATCTGGCGTTGACCGTTGTGTCGCGCGTTCTTTCATTATCATTGCAACGTTTGTGTTTGCTGCGTTGAGGTTTGCCATTGCCGTTTCGGACTTCGGAAGTGCCTGGATCGTTGGCGCTGTTGCTTCTACGAGCGAGCCAGCTGTCTTCTCCCATCCAAAAGCGGGTCATCAGAGCGGTAAGGGCTGGCATGGATTTTGGTTTTTCTTGACCGATGTGGCAGGCGAGCCACTCGTCCCGTACGCTGTGTTTGAAGGCTGCTAGGGCTTCCGCATCCGGACAGCCGACGATTTGGTTCTTTTTAACTAAGAACCTAGTCCAGAGCTTCCTGGCTAATTCTCCAGGCTGTTGAACTATATGGCTTAAGTCATCGGCGTCTGGTGGCCGGACATATGTGCCTTAGAAGTTGTCGCAGAAGGCGTCTTCCAAATCCTCTAGAATTTTCAGCCAATAGTCCAGACGCCTTCCAGGGAAGACTGTTTAACCAGCCGAGCTGGACCTTTGAGTTTTAACGGGAGGTATTTGATGGCATGAAGGTCATCGCCGCGGGCCATATGGATATGGAGAAGGAAATCCTCAATCCATACCACGGGGTCAGTTGTTCCATCATATGATTCAATATTTATGGGTTTAAACCCTTCTGGGAATTCGTGCTCCATTACTTCGTCTGTGAACCAAAGAGGGTGTGCGGTGCCTCTATGTTGGGCCACATTGCGATGTAGCTCCGATGGAGTCAGTCTGCGATTTTTGGCCTAGGAGTGACTAGGCTTGTTACGTCCGACTAGATAGTCGTCGTTGCGTGTCGGGGCACATCCTCGTGATCCGTGGATCGATCTGGTATGTCCTATTCTGTTGTCCAGGTCTTGTTGAAGGTCATATGTATGACCTCGAGCTGTTTTGCCTCTGCCTTTATGATGAGGCAGGGCTGACTGGTGTTCGGCTTGAGTTGCCGCTTTATCCTGACCATGTTGTGGTCGGTTAGCCGCATTGCACGATGATGGTAAGTGCTCCGGCGCCTCGTCGTTGAACTGAGGCAGTAATTTGTGCTTCGAGTAGCTTTTGGCTGGGCACTTGAGGCTGTGTTCTTCAGCTGCTAGGACATCAGTCCATATGTCGTTGAGCAGATCTTGGTCAGCTTGAAGTTGTTGCTGCTTCTTTTTCAGGCTCCTTGCAGTGGTTATTAGCCGACATTTAAAGTGCTCCTGCTCCTGAGGTTCCTCAGGCACGATGAAATCCTCGCTGCCGAGGCTCGCCTCATCTTCGGAGAGCGGAAGATGATTACTGTCCTCCGAGTCTTCATGTGTGGCATGTCCATCAGGGCTAACTTGCCCGTCCTCCCGTTCGTTTTGTACAACAGTTGCGTCGACGGGGTCTTTATTGTCTTCGGTACCTTCCAGGGTGTTATTTTCCCTTGTGCCAGTATCGCCGTCTATTCCATGACGCGACTTAGAGCGGCGCCGCTGACGCTGGCGTTTTGGTTGTATCACAGGAGGTTCGTCCTCAACTGGATTCTATTTCTCATCGTCGTTAGTTCTTTTAGGTGTATCCACCATGTACACGTCGTAGGAAGAGGTGGCCATCCAACGTCCGGTAAACGACGGGTCTTGGCCCGGCTCCTCATCGGCATCGTTGTCCATATCATCGATGTCTTCGGAGCCGTAGTCGAGCACATCGCTTAAGTCTTCAACAGTATGTATGAAGTGGGCAGTGGGTGGGAAGCAAAATTCTCCATTATCAGCCTCTAGTTCGAACCGAATACAGTTCGGCTGTGAGCCCCCCGCCAAGGATAATGCTCTTAACAAGTTCAACATGTTGCCCGAGGGCGAGTGTCGAAAGATGTCCACGGAGTTGAATTCGACGATCGATGACCGATCAAGCTCGACGTACGCGGACGCACAAGGTTCGAAACCTGTAGCCGGAGACAAGTCCGTAGCTTCGGTGACATAGATGTCACTTGAAGTTAAGTCTGTGTGCGGATCCAACACTGCTGAGTCTGCGGCTTCCGTGGCGGGGTTGAGCTTCCCGTCTTCGGATGGCGCGATCTGCTCCGGATCTATGACCAGAGCAGCTACAGGTACTATCTCTTGTGTATGGACCGATGACAGATTTACGTCATGTTCATCGTGGTGGCAGGGAGCGGCTGCCGTGGTCTCGAATCCGTCGAAGATCAAGTCTCCATGGATATCTGCGACATAGTTCAAGCTTCCAAATCTGACCTGGTGTCCAGGGGCGTAGCTTTCGATCTGCTCCAGATGGCCAAGCTAGTTGGCCCATGGTGCGAAGCCGCCGAACACGAAGATCTGTTCGGGGAGGAAGACTTCCCCTTGGACAACATCGTTGTAAATGATTGAAGGAGCCATCAAACCTCTTGACGACGGCACAGTGGAACTCTCAATGGAAGCACCAATGTTGGTGTCAAAACCGGCGGATCTCGGGTAGGGGGTCTCGAACTGTGCGTCTAGGATCGATGATAACAGGAGACGGGGGACACAATGTTTACCCAGGTTCGGGCCCTCTTTATGGAGGTAATACCCTACTTCCTGCTTGATTGATCTTGATGAATATGAGTATTACAAGAGTTGATCTACCACGAGATCGTAATGGCTAAACCCTAACAGTCTACCCTGTCTGACTATGATTATGAGGATATCTCTCTACGGACCCAGCCCTCCGGTTTATATAGACACCGGGAGAATCTAGGGTTACATAAGGTCAGTTACAGAGAAAGGAATCTTCATATTTGGTCGCCAAGCTTGCCTTCCATGCCAAGGAGAGTCCCATCCAGATACGGGTAGAGTCTTCGGTCTTCGTATCTTCATAGCCCATCAGTCCGGCCCATATCCAATAGGTCGGACGCCCGAGGACCCCTTAGTCCAGGACTCCCTCAACCGGGGCACCGTTTATTGCCGGCAAAACATTGAGATGCATGGTTTTTAAATTCTAGTAAATCCAAAACTCGTCTGAAATTCATGAAACTTGGCATGCTATCATGGAGCGGCATCAACATGTTGTGCTACAAATTTTGTCCCATTTGGGACAGGTTTCGGTATATGCTTCTCACAAACCGGAGCTTCTCACAACAAGCATGATGGTTTTCGTTAGGGAACGTCCCACCTTTGGGGACGAAACGATATCCATTGCCTCTTATTGCTTTCAAATTTTTTTTCTCGTGTTAACATAGAACAACAGGAGTGTTGTGTGAATTTTTGTGGTTTTTCGGGGTTGGCCGCCGACCACGAGGTGGCGGCCACGACCACCATCTCCCGCCTTCGGGCCGCGATGGGGAGCGGGTGATGGCCACAGTGGCCGGCAGTGGGGTGGCTGCCATGACGGCCATCTCCCGCCTTCGTGCCGCGGGAGTGGAGCAGGCGATGGCCCTGGCTTTCGACGGTGGTGTGGCGGCAACGGCGGCCGGCACCAGCTGTTGACGGGCACCGGCGGCGGGGCGTGTGGTGGGTGTTCCGTGCACACCCAACAGGGACGCCACGCGCACTACACTACGTCGGGGACTGCGCCGCCGCCGCATTGTAGCCTCCCAGCTGGAGCTGTCCTCTGATGACGGCGGAGTGGCTGAGCGACAACGACGGGCCGGTGCCATTGGCGAATGTGGGAGAAGCAGACGAGATAAGCTACAGGGATGGAGGGGAAAATGTGATGCATGACTCATCGGCCGTGAGGGTTTTTATAGCAGGCCGGTAAGCATTGGGATTTTGGGGAATTTCACCGAGTTGGGCGGGAAGCTTGCGCGGGAACCTGCGAGGTTGCGCGGGAACAGGCTCACCGACGATTCATTGGCGCCACCGTTTGGCAAAAAGAACGCCCCTGCGCGCTGCGCAAGCTTGCGCTGTAAGCCGTCTGCGACAGCGGGGTGACAAGACATGCGAGAGGAGGACGAAAGGCCACGTACACATACGGTTAATAAAAAACGCTTGCAATTTAATTACCTACTATACCACTGTCCTGGTTTATTAGTATGATTTAACTAATAAAATACGAATGCATGTCGCCAAATATTATATAGTTGGATTTGTATTTTAACATAGTTTCCAATTATATAATTTTTAAAACATGCATTAACATTTTATTGGTTAAATTTGAGGGCAAAGTATGGCACGGAATATAAAGGAGACTATAGACTTGCCGGAGGTGGTACCACACGGCCGCTCTCTACGCAGCGACGCAACTGTCGGCCGGCTTGTAGGCGACAATTTCCTGCGTGTGGTTGCTTGCGGTTCAGGCGGCTGCGGCGCACTCTGCTTGCATCCCGCCGCACGTGCTCTGCTCTCGCGTCCCCCCGGGTGCTCTGCCCACGTCCCTCCATGCGCGATGCCAGTGTTTTGGGTCGGCGCACGATCACGCACGTTCATGTGCAAGGGGTTGCGCTGGGCGCGACGCGACAATGCAGTTACCCGCTGCAAAAACTGGCATGCGGACGCGCCGAGAATCCATGCCGCCCGGCCCCCTTTTATTCCTGCGGCCATTTACCTTCATATCTCTTCTCACACGACACAATAAGCACACCCACGAGGACACATACAGAGAGGACATCCAGCGGTTCCAATGGCGCTCCCCATGGCTCCGATGGCGCTCCCAACGGCCGACGACGACAACGGCGGGCAGTTCATCACGCAGCATGTAGTGGACACCCACGTGAGGGGGAAGGCCCTCTCGGTGGTGTACGTGAACGATCCGGTCTCGGTGGAGAGCTCCATCCAAACTATGGAGCAGTTCCTTGCCGAGGACAAGTATCGAGTGGTCGGCTTCGACCTCGAGTACACCATCGATCGTGCCGGGCACGATCAGAAGGTTGCCCGCCCAGTTGTGCGTGCGACATGACGTCCTCGTCTACCACTTCCACCTTGCCACAAGGCCTTGCGAGCGTTTCTCCAATTTTATCAACAGCTCCTACTACAGTTTCACAACGGTGGACACCACCAACGATCTAAAAGCGCTCAAGATTTCGGACTTGAAATGCCCGAATCTTGTCAACATCCAGCACCACTACAAGGTCTGGGGCAGCGACAAAAGTAAACTGAACTCCCTGGTTGACCTCGCCTCGGCCATCAACGACCCCTACTATGCGAAGATGAAGCAAGAGAGCAATAAGGACAAGAACGCCTGGCACAGTGTGTGGCATAAGAGACTGAATGAACAACATGTCAAGTACGCGGCCATGGACGCGTACACAAGCTACGAGATGTACAGGCGGATCGTTGACATGAGGAATTGTCTTCTTCCTGACCCAGACGAGGGACCGAGCCACATAGTAGTGGCGGGAGCATCACAAGAAGTAGATGACTAGACGGTCGTTTCTCCTACTTTAGAATGCATGCAATTGTTTATTGAGGTGTGTGCGAATGATCTGTATAGTCACTTATGTAATTGGATGTTTAGTTCATTTATATATATACATGTTATTCTACTATAGGCGGAACAATTCACACGGCTTATTAGCGGGGATCGTCTGTGTTATTATTGGTCTTCGCACACATTTTAGATTGCGGACCTGTTTGCCGCGTATCACACACATCTTGTTCAGTTAAACTGTTTCCATTGTGTTGTCTAATCACACACATTTCATCCCAGTGAACCGTATGTTGTATATCGCACACGCCTTCATCTGGCTGGCCATTTCTTTGGTGCCTCCTCATCCCAAACAGTTAATTGAGCTGAACTATATGCCCTACATCACACGCGCACCTAAATTTTGAACCGTGTTTGATGCATCTGTCATCATAAACGTTTTGCACCTTTTTTGATGGGTTTTTTACACCACTGTTTGCGATTATGGCATCGCACATAGTTTCGTCGAAGGGTCTCTGATCGTAGTGTCGCGTTTGGACCATCCTGCAGTCGTGGTAACAAGAAAATAAAGTTTCTACGATCTGATCGCAGAGGCAAATATTTGAGTTACGAGTTTGGTCTTTATTTGAAACAATGTGGAATAGTTTCGCAACTCGCGCCACCTGGAACACCACAGCGTAACGGTGAGTCCGGACGTCGTAACCGTACTTTATTAGATATGGTGCGATCTATGATGTCTCTTACCGATTTACCACTATCGTTTTGGGGTTATGCTTTAGAGACGGTTCCATTCACGTTAAATAGGGCACCATCTAAATCCGTTGAGACGACACCATAAGAACTGTGGTTTGGCAAGAAACCTAAATTGTCGTTTCTTAAAGTTTGGGGCTGTGATGCTTATGTGAAAAAGCTTCAACCTGATAAGCTTGAACCCAAATCAGAGAAATGCGTCTTCATAGGATACCCAAAGGAAACTGTTGGATACACCTTCTATCATAGATTCGAAGGCAAGATATTCCTTGGTAAGAATAGATCCTTTCTAGAGAAGGAGTTTCTCTCAAAAGAAGTGAGTGGGAGGAAAGTAGAACTTGATGAGGTAATTGTACCTTCTCCCGAATTGGAAAGTAGTTCATCACAGAAATCAGTTCCAGTGATGCCTACACAAAATAGTGAGGAAGTTAATGATGATGATCATGAAACTGATCAAGTTGCTACTGAACCTCATAGGTCAACCAGAGTACGTTCCGCACCAGAGTGGTACAGTAACCCTATTCTGGAAGTCATGTTACTAGACCATGACGAGCCTACGAACTATGAGGAAGCGATGATGAGCACAGATTCCGCAAAATGGCTCGAGGCCATGAAATCTGAGATGGGATCCATGTATGAGAACAAAGTGTGAACTTTGGTTGACTTGCCCGATGATCGGCAAGCCATAGAGAATAAATGGATCTTCAAGAAGAAGACCGATGCTGATGGTAATGTTACTGTCTACAAAGCTCGACTTGTTGCAAAAGGTTTTCTACAAGTTCAAGGAGTTGACTACGATAAGACTTTCTCACCCGTAGCGATGCTTAAGTCTGTCTGAATCATGTTAGCCATTGCCGCATTTTATGATTATGAAATTTGGCAAATGGATGTCAAAACCACATTCCTTAATGGATTTCTTACAGAAGTGTTGTATATGATGCAACCAGAAGGTTTTGTCTATCCTAAAGGTGCTAACAAAGTGTGCAAGCTCTAGCGATCCATTTATGGACTGGTGCAAGCATCTCGAACTTGGAATATACGCTTTGATAGTGTGATCAAAGCATATGGTTTTATACAGACTTTTGGAGAAGCCTGTATTTACAAGAAAGTGAGTGGTAGCTCTGTAGCATTTCTAATATTATATGTGGATGACATATTGTTGATTGGAAATAATACAGAATTTCTGGATAGCATAAAAAGGATACTTGAATAAGAATTTTTCAATGAAAGACCTCGGTGAAGCTGCTTATATATTGGGCCTCAATATTTATAGAGATAGATCAAGACGCTTAATTGGACTTTCACAAAGCACATACCTTGATAAAGTTTTGAAGAAGTTCAAAATGGATCAGTCAAATAAAGGGTTCTTGCCTGTGTTACAAGGTGTGAAGTTGAGTCAGACTCGATGCCTGACTACTTTAGAAGAT
Source organism: Triticum dicoccoides (assembly GCF_002162155.2). Lineage (NCBI taxonomy): Eukaryota > Viridiplantae > Streptophyta > Magnoliopsida > Poales > Poaceae > Triticum > Triticum dicoccoides. The sequence goes on from NC_041388.1 coordinate 333,428,550, forward strand.
AGAGAGAAAATGAAAGTCATTCCCTATGCTTCAGCCATAGGTTCTATCATGTATGTAGTGCTGTGTACCAGACCTGATGTGTGCCTTGCTATAAGTTTAGCAGGGAGGTGCCAAAGTAATCCAGGAGTGGATCACTGGACAGCGGTCAAGAACATCCTGAAATACCTGAAAAGGACTAAGGATATGTTTCTCGTTTATGGAGGTGACAAAGAGCTTGTCGTAAATGGTTACGTCGATGCAAGCTTTGACACTGAACTGGATGACTCAAAGTCGCAAACCGGATACGTATTTATATTGAATGGTGGAGCTGTAAGTTGGTGCAGTTCCAAGCAGAGCGTTGTGGCGGGATCTACGTGTGAAGCGGAGTACATAGCTGCTTCGGAAGCAGCAAATGAAGGAGTCTGGATGAAGGAGTTCATATCCGATCTAGGTGTAATACCTAGTGCATCGGGTCCAATGAAAATCTTTTGTGACAATACTGGAGCAATTACCTTAGCAAAGGAATCCAGATTTCACAAGAGAACCAAACACATCAAGGGATGCTTCAATTCCATCCGCGGTCAAGTCAAGGAGGGAGACATAGAGATTTGCAAAATACATATGGATCTGAATGTTGCAGACCCGTGGACTAAGCCTCTTCCTGAGCAAAACATGGTCAGCACCAAGATTCCATGGATGTTAGAATCATTACTGTGTAATCTAGATTATTGGCTCTAGTGCAACTGGGAGACTGAAGGAAATATGCCCTAGAGGCAATAATAAAGTTGTTATTTATATTTCCTTATATCTTGATAAATGTTTATTATTCATGCTAGAATTGTATTAAGCGGAAACTTATTACATGTGTGAATACATAGACAAAACAAAGTGTCCATAGTATGCCTCTACTTGACTAGCTCGTTAATCAAAGATGGTAAAGTTTCCTAACCATAGATATATGTTGTCATTTGATGAACGGGATCACATCATTAGGAGAATGGATCACATCATTAGGAGAATGATGTGATGGACAAGACCCATCCGTTAGCTTAGCATAATGATCGTTATGTTTAATTGCTATTGCTTTCTTCGTGACTTATACATATTCCTCTGACTATGAGATTATGCAACTCCCGAATACTGGAGGAACACCTTGTGTGCTATCAAATGTTACAACATAACTGGGTGATTATAAAGATGCTCTACAGGTGTCTCCGAAGGTGTTTGTTGGGTTGGCATAGATCAAGATTAGGATTTGTCACTCCGAGTATCGGAGAGGTATCTCTGGGCCCTCTCGGTAATGCACATCACTATAAGCCTTGCAAGCAATGTGACTAATGAGTTAGTTACGGGATGATGCATTATGGAACGAGTAAAGAGACTTGCCGGTGACGAGATTGAACTAGGTATGAGGATACCGATGATCGAATCTCGGGCAAGTAACATACCGATGACAAAGTGAATAACGTATGTTGTTATTGCGGTTTGACCGATAAATATCTTCGTAGAATATGTAGGAACCAATATGAGCATCCAGGTTTCTCTATTGGTTATTGGCTGGAGATGTGTCTCGGTCATGTCTATATAGTTCTCGTACCCGTAGGGTCTGCACGCTTAACGTTCGATGACGATTTGTATTATGAGTTATGTGTTTTGGTGACCGAAGTTTGTTCGGAGTCCCGGATGAGATCACGGACATGACAAGCAGTCTCGAAATGATCGAGAGGTAAAGATTGATATATTGAACGATGATATTCGGACATCGGAATGGTTTCAGGAAGGTTCGGGTATATTTCGGAGTACCGAAGGGTTACCGGAACCCCCCGAGGAAGTATTGGGCCTACATTGGCCTTAGTGGAGAGAGAGGGGAGCCCGCAAGGGGTGCCCCCCCCCATGGGAGTCCGAATTGGACTAGGGGAGGGGGCCCTTTCCCTCTCCCTCTCCCTCTCCCTCTACTTCCTTTTCCCCTCCGATGAGAAAGGAAAAGGGGGGCCGAATCCTACTATGAGTGGAGTCCTAGTAGGACTCCCCCCCATGGCGCGCCCCTTGGTGGTCGGCCTCCTCCTCCCCTCCTTTATATACGGGGGCAGGGGCACCCCATAGCACATCAATTGTTCTCTTAGTCGTGTGCGGTGCCCCCTCCACAGTTTACTCCTCCGGTCATAGCGTCGTAGTGTTTAGGCGAAGCCTTGCGCGGATCACGTCACCATCACCGTCACCACGCCGTCATGCTGACGGAACTCTCCCTCGACCCTCTGCTGGATCAAGAGTTCGAGGGACGTCATCGAGATGAACGTGTGCTGAACTCAGAGGTGTCGTACGTTTGGTACTAGATCGGTTGGATCGTGAAGACGTTCGACTACATCAACCGCGTTAACCTAACGCTTCCGCTTTCGGTCTACGAGGGTACGTGGACACACTCTCCTCTTCTCATTGTTATGCATCTCCTAGATAGATCTTGCGTGATCGTAAATTTTTTTTTGAAATTGCATGCTACGTTTCCAATAGAATCATATAACAAGAAAAATAAAATAACATCATGGAGTACAATAGGTGAAGGAAAAACAGGCGTTACATCTACCCAATCCTCACAAATTTTAGAATCATAACATCTCCTAGCAAGAAAATGGGCTACTCCGTTGACTTGGACGGTGTTTGAAGTTGATCCCCAAATGTTATGCGCTAGCAGAAAGCAATCAGCTAGTATCGCCGAGTGAGGCTCTAGATTTCAGTATCTCCATTGCATGCTTGCACTAACTCAAGGCAATCAGACTCTACCAGTACATTAAGGCAGCCCAATATGTCCACCGGTTTTACTCCATTCCGCGGTGCAATTGCTTGGGCCGCTTGCGGACTAATTTTGTTGTCGATCAATTTTGAAATCCCGGCCACAGCTTCTCCCCTGGAATTACGAAGAATCATTGTTGCTGCACCACTGCCATCCTCGAAAAAAGACGCATATGTGTTAAGTTTATATGTACCTGATGCTGGTCTCTGCCAACGCTTAGTAGCAATATGTTTCGGCGCTCGGATAGCATGATTCAAAGAGATCGCCTGAGTGGCAAAAGTTGTACTTGGTGCCGATTTAATTTTTCTCCTTTAACTACCTCACGATGCTCCCATCAGATATACCAGACCGCCACCGCAATCGTTTCCTGCATCCCCAACTGACTGAGAACAGGTGATTTCTTCACTGGGTATCTCAAAAGTTCCTCCAGCGCCACAGAACCCGAACGGTCAGTGTTAAGAGCCCTCGATATTATGTCATTTATTTCCAAGGATTTCCAAACTTGCTTTGCACGCTCACATGTAAAGGCTAGATGTAGAATATCTTCTGCCCTTGGTGGCAAATAGGACATGCAGGCGAGATCTTGAATTGTCTATTCCTCAGAATTCCCACTACTGGAATTATGCCGTGTAGAGCTCGCCATACAATTTTTTTGATCTTACTCGAAATGTGCAGCTTTGATAGTATATCCCAAACCGGATTCTCACTTGACGTTTCACTCGGATTTTTCTTTGGCCTAGCTCCAAACTGGTGCTCTCATTCTATGTCGTATGCCGGCCTCACGGTGAAACTAGCATTTTGTAGCATTGCCACGCCACAAAGTCCTTCGGTAGTTGTCCTGGCAATGGAATTCTCAAGATTCGTTCCGCATCCACTCCAAAGAAAATTGATCTTATTAGTTGTTCTCAAGCTGGTCTAAAACTATTTTTTTCAAAAAAAAATGACCTCCGGCCTCTACATCTGGACGATGCATGCAGTCACTTTATTAATTGTTCACACAAGACCTTATAAAGTAATATAATAGTAAGGCTAAAGCCACCGTCTAGGCAACATCTGTCGCTACTCCTATCCAATTGATGAAGGGATGCTAATAGTCTGGGCCTAATACCAAACAGACCTCGTAGCCAAACCTAACATCTAAAACTTGAGGTCTCATCCAAGACGCCTACCGGGTATGGGGCACCCACCGGTCCGGCGCACTCCTCAACCAGGACGCCTGCCGGGTATGAGGCCGCCGCAGCCACCTGCCACCAGTTCATCTTCAGAATTGTACTGCTGCATCAACGTTGCCTGGTCTAGCTGCCGTCGACGCCACCACGACGCCAGACCGCGTCACCCTCCTGCGCGAGTCCATCTCCGCGCATCGGGCGCCGAGTCACCACATCGCCATGCCGCCGAGATCCGCCGCCATCGATGAGTGAGATGACGCACCGCTCCACCAAAGAATCCGTCCTCTGGTCCCTCGATCACGTGTGTACCTCCAATAATGACACCCCCAAGGGGGGAACGACACCAGAGTGCCGCCGTCATCCGATCATCCGATCTAGGGTTTTCTCCGGAGGTAGCAGAGAGTGGCCTTGAACGTCTCCCCGGCGATACCTTCAAGAAGGGAACAATGCAGATAGCGCCGCCACCGTCGGCCTTGGCAGTAGCCGAAAGCAAGTTTTCGCCCATATCTATTCGAAGGAATCCAACTCCCGTGCACAGCCGCCGCCACCACCAGGCTGAGCACATGCCACCGCCTGCACCTCCATGATGCCCAGAGGCCGCGAGACTCGCCGCCACCATGCCTGACAGGCAGCCACGGTCAGGCCCGAGCACCACCAGATCCAATCTGGGGTCAAGAGCCCTAGGCCGCAGCGGCTGTCTAGGCGGCACCACCAGACGGGGACAGGCCCTCCAACCTGCCGCAAAGCGAGCCGCCCCAGACCTTCGAAGTGTCGCGCCACCAAGCCCACTAGGAGCAGGGACGGAGCCAGAAATTTGGTATAGGGAGGCGAGTTTCAGACTTGAGCTCTTATAGGCTGATGAGCACCGACCGAACCATAAGAAGTTTAAAGTGTGCAAAAAACGATAAGCCTGGCGTCGTTCTCGTTAGTGTAAACAACTAAACACTACAAAGAATAGTATCTAAATTAGTTATATTGCATAAATAATAATGTGGCAGGCGGTTCTATGTCAGAATGGATTCCAACTTTTATTCTCATGTCGATCATTTAGTTATCAATCATATTGACCAACAAAAAAGATCATGATGTTGGTTCTTCTCCTAGATCCTAATCCAAACCCATTAATGGTTAAGATGAATGATCGATTAGGATCTCTAGGCTTGGACAGTTGGATTCCATTGTTCTCTTCATCTTCATGTCTATACACGAGTATAATTGAATAAGGTCAGCCAATATTCTGTAATTGATATCTGATGTTTTTAGATTTTTAATGGCACAACCACACAAGTTTGAAGAGATTAAAGATCAAGACATGAAGACACTTTTTTTTTGCCGCCTGATGAAGAGACTAACCGTGCAGCAATTGTGGATCTTGATCAGTCCCCTTCTGATTTTCGCTGGAAGAAGGCTGGGCCGCTGGGGCGCATTTGTTGTGCTCCTCTCCTTCACGGACAGCCTCGCCGGCCGCGGCGGCAGGCGATGCTATGGCAGGAAATGGGTGGAGAGTCGATCGCAGGACAGATATGAAGATCGCACGAGGCAGTGGCGGCACTAAAATCTTGATGATCGTAGCAGCAGAGAATCGTAGCGGTTGTGGCATGCTGCTGCAGGCTTCAGCCAAGTCCCTGTACCAATGGACCCTGGCCCCTTTTCTCGATGGTGGGCCTTCTTTTTGGTTGGTTTTGGTCTGCTATGTAATGTACATGGGCTAGGCCCTAGGGAGGTTTCACGTGGGTTACACAGGACAGCCGGACAGAGGGGCGAATTGAGTCAAAACACTGCCTAATTACGTCAAAATGCTGCCTAATTACGAACTTTCCTAATCGCTATTAAGGCGGACAAGATCGTTAGGGGGGTCTTGCCCCCCCCCCCCTCGTCCCCCCTTGGATTCGTCCCTGACTGGGAGTGACTAAGCCGCCGCGAGGAAGAAGAAAAGCCACGCCAGGGAGAAGCCCAGCCGCCGTCGGCATTGCCTGGGCTTTGCCAAGCGGTGGCTCTCGACGGCGGCGAGGGGGAAGGGAGGGTGGAGGAAGACAGGCGGCGGGGCGGCTAGAGTTCCCCCGTGTCATCTCGGAAAGGGACGCGGGGGACGGGTAATTGCCTACTGTCATTAAAACGGAGCGGGTGTGAGCTTTTTGATAGGAAATAACTGTATTCTGCAGTGCAAATCAGGGCGGGTTTTGATTAGTACCGGTTTCACATGTTATGATGTTGGCTACTGTTTATAAACCATCTATAGACAGGGATGAAATATGTGTTCGAAATGATAGGACAAAGTCGTACCCGGAGTTCCAGGTTTTGTAGATGGGCGGGCGGGCAGGCAGGCAGCACGATGCATGTAGCCGTGCAGGGGTGCAAAGATCATCACATGGTGGATCAATGACTGTTACTTGATTTGACCGCAATCAGCACCAAACATGTATACATACAAGTCGGTGATGCTTGAGGGGCACACGTTATATGAGGCCTCTTGCCGATCGATATCGAGGTGCTCCCGACTGTGTGCGACCATATATCGGACCATATATCGTGCTGGCGCGTCAAGATAGATGGGAGGAACTAAACCGTTATATAAGCAAGAAAATTCTATAAAACATTGAAGTCGTTGTAGTATAGTGGTATGTATTCTCGCCTGTCACGCGGGTGACCCGGGTTCGATCCCTGGCAACGGCGTTTTTTCGTCCGTCACTGGATCGTACCGTGCTTGCTGCAATTTTTTTTAGGGATAAGTATATTTTTCGTCCTCGAACTCTTCTGAGAGTTTAGAAATCATTCCTGAACTCAAAACCGGATAGTTTTCGTCCTTCACGCCGTTTCAGGCGGTTTTCGTCCGTCATGAACATAAACCAACGAACAGTAAATTCAAAAAAATATCAAAAAAAACCCTGAAAATTTGTGGGATCAAAATTCGTCGTGTGCGTACAAATTTTCATATTGTATGGACATTTCAGGTGCTCATGACAAAGAAAAAAATTGTAAACATGTACGTCGGTGAAAAGTAAATTAAATAAATAGCAAAAAAATATGAATTTTTTTGGCATCAAAGATGCTTGGGTGTGCAAGGTGCTTGCATATTTTTGTGCTGAAATGACATAGGAGGAGCTCTAGCAAAAATAAACAAAATAGTGCACTTTTTCAAAGTTTCTTTCCCAGCCAATTTTTTTTTTTGCCACGAGCTCCCACAATGTCCAAACACCATGAAATTTTGCAGGCACATTGAGCACCCGAGCATCTTGTATGTCAACAATTTTCATATATTTTTGAATTTGTTCTCTATTTTTCGAATTTACTGTTCATTGATGTACATATTTATGGTTTTTCCTTTGTCACGGGCTCCTGGAATGTCTAAATAGCACAAAAAATCCATGCACCTTGCGCACCCGAGGAACTTTGATCCCACAATTTTTTAGATTTTTTTGCTTTTTAAAAAAAATTACTGTTCATCGGTTTACTGTTCATGTGGATGAAAACCGCTCGAAGCGGTGTGAGGGACGAAAACTATCCGGTTTTGATAGTTGAAGGACGAAAACTATCTGGTTTTGAGTTGAGGGACGATTTCTAAACTCTGGGAAGAGTTTGAGGATGAAAAATATACTTATCCCTTTTTTTAATATACTTCCCGCGGATGCTGCATGGCACATGCCTCCATCTGAAGACAGCATCCCCGGCGAGTCTTCATCTGACCGACCATCTCCGCCTCTTTTTTTTGAAACTCGGCCCCTAAGAATCTCGATTTTTGAAAGGAAAAAATAGAGTTGCCCGATTGATTAACGGAAAACCGTCACAACACGCCCATAAAAGAGGGCATTTCGATCGACATGGCACCCACATATGACCCAAACACACCGCAAAGGAAAAGACGCCGTCAAGATTGCCCACAATGTCATCGTCATCACCTCTCCTCAAGCAAGCGACTCTGACTTCGACGCCAACGACCCTTCAAGACCCTTCCGAACGAACGAAGCACGGAACCCTGTCGGCCAAATTCAAACAATCAGCCGGCGACGACAAGGATCAGACAACTTTCACTTTGATGACGAGCCTCACAGGAGATAAGGAGCACGCCTGGCACCAACAGACTCCGGATTGCCAATCGCCTGGCATCGTTGTCGCCGCGTAGCCCCGCAACACCGCAACTCCGACTTCACGTTCAGGAACCAGCCGACTATTGACGACGAAGGCATGCCACGACCCAGCACATCTCGCCATCATCATCGTCACCACACAACTCACAATGCCAACCTCCCACACCGTCAATCAGACACTTGCCGACCGTGACGTCATGCACGTCCAGCCAAGCAGCACCAATAGGATCATGATCTTCAAGACGGCGCCCTAAAGAGGGATTGTGGCGATGGAAATGACGCCGCCGCCCAATCCAACAGAACTAGACTTTTGCCTGGAGATCTTGCCCAGGAGTTGAGGAAGCATTGAGCTCCCAGACAGCGCCTCCAAGAAGTATAGTGACCCCCACGGGCGCCGTCGGCCGCTGTCGGACGTCACCGGCCAGGGCCTTCGGCCTGAGCAGCGCGACCACTAACCACACGTAGGCGTCGCCACTGGCCCAGACACCCCTAGTGCAGCAAGCACACCAACCATGCCAGGCCACCTCCATCCTCACCGTCTGCAAAAGGCGAGCCAAAACTAGTCAAACGGGTAGATCTGGCGACCGCCCTGCCGCACTGCCACGGAGTCACCGCACATCATCTCCACACGGCTCCGCGCAGCACCCTCATCGGAGAACACTGCCCCGGCTGAGCCAGCCGTCCAACGAACGCGCACGAACCTGATCTAGCCAGCGTCGTGATCTGGAGAGCCGCGATCTCTGAGCTGAGCCCCCACCCAGGAGAGCCCGCACGGGAAGGAGAAGGGGGCTGCCACCCCGCCTTGACCTGTTGTAGGATCTAGAAGTAGATGTGTCTAGAGGGGGGGTGATTAGACACTTAGTGCTAAAGTTGCAATTTTTAGGCCCTTTTGGTTTGAGTGGAGTTTTAGGCACAATTTCAACATATCAAGCAAGCATGCAAAGAGTATATGAGCAGCGGAATGTAAAGCATGCAACTTGCAAGAATGTAAGGGGAAGGGGTTTGGAGAATTCAAACGCAATTGGAGACACGGATGTTTTTCCCGTGGTTCGGATAGGTGGTGCTATCCTACATCCACGTTGATGGAGACTTCAACCCACGAAGGGTAATGGTTGCGCGAGTCCACGGAGGGCTCCACCCACGAAGGGTAATGGTTGCGCGAGTCCACGGAGGGCTCCACCCACGAAGGGTCCACGAAGAAGCAACCACCCACGAAGGGTCCACGAAGAAGCAACCTTGCCTATCCCACCATGGCCATCGCCCACGAAGGACTTGCCTCACTAGCGGTAGATCTTCACGAAGTAGGCGATCTCCTTGCCCTTACAAACTCCTTGGTTCAACTCCACAATCTTGTCGGAGGCTCCCAAGTAACACCTAGCCAATCTAGGAGACACCACTCTCCAAGTAGTAACAAATGGTGTGTTGATGATGAACTCCTTGCTCTTGTGCTTCAAATGATAGTCTCCCCAACACTCAACTCTCTCTCATAGGATTTGGATTTTGTGGAAAGAAGATTTGAGTGGAAAGCAACTTGAGGAAGGCTAGAGATCAAGATTCATATGGTAGGAATGGAATATCTTGGTCTCAACACATGAGTAGGTGGTTCTCTCTCAGAACATATGAGTTGGAATTGTGTATGTGTTCTGATGGCTCTCTCCATGAATAAAGAGGAGGTGGAGGGGTATATATAGCCTCCACACAAAATCCAACCGTTACACACAGTTTTCCAATCTCGGTGGGACCGAATCAACAAACTCGGTTGGACTGAAAAGGTAAACCTAGTGACCGTTAGAGATTTTTGGTGGGACTGACATGCAACTCGGTAGGACCGATATGGTTAGGGTTTGGGCATAACGTAATCTCAGTGAGACCGATTACACAAACTCGGTGAGACCAAGTTTGGTAATAAGCTAACCAGAGAGTTGGTCAGGTAAACTCGGTGGGACCGATTTGCTCTTTCGGTGAGACCGAAAAGTTACAAAAAGGAAACAAAGAGTTTACACTGCAATCTCGGTGGGACCGATTCGCTCTTTCGGTGAGACCGAAAAGTTACAAAAGGGAAACAGAGAGTTTGCAATCCCATCTCGGTGAGACCGAGATCCCTATCGGTAGAACCGAATTGCTAGGGTTTGGCAGTGGCTTATGACAAGTGAAACTCGGTGGCGCCGGATAGAAAGAATCGGTAGGACCGAGTTTGGCTTAGGGTTTAGGTCATATGTGGATATGGGAAAGTAGTTGAGGGTTTTGGAGCATATCACTAAGCACATGAAGCAAGAGGCTCATTAAGCAACACCTCATCCCTCCTTGATAGTATTGGCTTTTCCTAAAGACTCAATGTGATCTTGGATCACTAAAATATAAAATGAAGAGTCTTGAGCTTGAAGCTTTAGCCAATCCTTTGTCCTTAGCATCTTGAAGGAGTTCCCACAACCTTTAGTCCATGCCACTCCATTGTTGAACTTATCTGAAACATGCTAGATAGAAGTGTTAGTCCAACAAGAGATATGTTGTCATCAATTATCAAAACCACCTAGGGAGCACTTGTGCTTTCAATCTCCCCCTTTTTGGTAATTGATGGCAACATACATCAAAGCTTTAGATAAAGATATAAAGAACATCAAGTAAAGCTTTGGAAGGACATGTAACAAGCATAGGCTCCCCCTACATGTATGCACTCATGTAAATATGAAATATAGAGGCATGTGAGAGCATAACCATGACAGAGTAGGCAATGTGTTACATGTATCTTGGCCATATGCATCAGAGCAAAAGATTATCAAGGAAAATACCTTCATGCTCATGAGTCCTTCTTGCAAACAGTATGTACATAAGCAAGAACTCCTCATACTCATGATTTTGATGCATATACTTACCTTGTGGTCTTGAGTTGGCTTAGGATGGAATGAACCTGCACAAACAAAGTTAGATAACACAGGTACATCCACTAGCCAGAGCAAACAAAAGAAACCACAAGAATACCAAGACTGGGATGACATGTAGAGAGTGAGTACAAGGTACCACATTGGATTCAACGTGTCCCCGAGAATAAAGATATGCAATGAATTTGACTGATTTCTTTCCCTTAGGTGTCTTGCTCCCCCTGAATCTTACATGGGATATTGGGAGAAGATGGGGAACAGAAAATTAGAGCTGAAAGATACAAATGGATAGAACTTAATGCAAATACATGTCTTTCCCCCAAAAAGGCATGTGACATCTCTCCTCTTGAACATAAAGCATCTGGGATCCTTGAGTATTCTCTCCCCCTGGAAGTCTCTCTCTCCCCCTTAATACTTTCTCTCTTGTAGGTTTGGTCCTTGAGACTTTTTCTCTCCCTTGATGTGATCTCTCTCTCCTACAAGCTTTGATGTTATCTCTCTCTCCCCCTTTGACATCAATTTCCAAGAAGGGCTTTCTGGAATCCGTCGTATAGGTTTGGTCCTTGAGACTCAGCACAAAGCAATGGATAAAACTGTGATGCTTGTAGAGGACAAGATTCATTGAGTAGAGCTGGATCAGAAGAAATATAGAACAAGTGGCAAACTGTTTTTCCTGTTGCAAAGTCGGTGGCACCGAGTGGTATGTTTCGGTGGCACCAAAAATATTCGGTTGGACCGAAAATTACAAGTCGGTGAAACCGAGTTCACACAGAGAAAAACACTTGTCACCTCAGCTCACTAGACATGTAGGATCTCACAAAGATTTGCAATGAATTACCTGAAGGATTTGCAAGGAATTAAATGCAGAAAATGCGGAACATAAACAGAAAGAAAAGAGAAGAGACTGAAAAATCTAGATGGAGTTTTTTTTTGAAAAAGAGAAAGAAACTAAACATGCATGAGATACACACAAAAAGAACACAAGAGACCTTCATCTAGAGTTGGGCGGTGACATAGTCACCTATGTTAGAGTATATTGACTTAGGAGTCAAGTGAGAACACTTGATCATAGGTCATACTCATCGTTTAAGCTCAAAATGGAGTTATCATTTTTCGTTTAAGCATCTTGATGTATTCACATCTTGTTGAGTTGCTTTGACTCATGTCTTGGAGTAAAGCTTCTCTAAGATGGAATAACATACCTTGGGTGGTGGTGTGGTTCTTGCTCATGTAGTTGAACTTGTGTGGGTGCTCAAGGTTGATGTAGCTCATCAAGAGTTGGGAGCACCACTTGGAGTTTGAGTTCATCTACCTACATGGGTTAGTTCTTGCAAGGAAGAGCACTTGTGTATCCAAAAATGACAATCATGAAGCTCAACATAGAATTTGTCAAAGGATATGTTTGAATGGTTTTGTGCTTCCTTGTCTTCAACCACCATTGTGTAGAGTCTTGGTGATGTAGAGATTGCTCAAGATGTGAGTGAGTCGCAATCTCATGGAATTAGATTCAACCAAGCACCTACATGGGTTAGACAACATGCAAGGTGCAAATATATCCAAGACATAAGATGGTTATCATAAGAGATATATCATGGATTAGTCATAAGCTCATGTCTTGCATGTATCCAATGGAGTTTCTACTCCAAGTTCAAAGCATCGATGATGTTCAATTCTCCTCTCAACCTGCAAAACACTTTCTCATCAAGAGGTTTAGTAAATATATCCGCTAATTGCTTATTAGTGCGAACATGCTTAAGATCAATGTCACCCTTAGCAACATGATCTCGAATGAAATGATGACAAACTTCAATATGCTTAGTTCGAGAATGTTGTACAGGATTATGACCAATTTTGATAGCACTTTCATTGTCACAAAGTAGTGGAACATGTTTCACATAGATCCCATAATCTTTAAGAGTTTGGGTCATCCAAAGTAATTGAGCACAACATGAACCAGTGGCAATGTATTCCGCTTCGGCGGTGGATAAGGATACCGAGTTTTGTTTCTTGGAAGACCAAGACACAAGAGATCTACCAAGAAATTGACAAGTACCCGAAGTGGACTTTCTATCAACCTTATCTCCGGCATAATCCGAGTCGAAATAGCCAACAAGATCAAAAGAAGACCTCTTAGGATACCAAATGCCAAAATTTGGTGTATGGATTAAATATCTCACTATCCTTTTCACAGCCTTAAGATGACATTTTTTAGGAGCAGCTTGATATCGTGCACACATGCACACACTTAGCATAATATCGGGACGTGAAGCACATAGGTATAACAATGAACCAATCATAGAGCGATAAACCTTTTGATCAACCGGTTCACCAACTTTGGTCAAATCATTATGTCCACTAGTAGGCATGGGTGTAGACATACCTTTGCATTCTTGCATATTGAACTTCTTGAATAAGTCCTTGGTGTACTTTGTTTGAGAGACAAATGTACCTTCCTTAGTTTGCTTGATTTGCAAACCGAGAAAGAATTTGAGTTCACTCATCATAGACATCTCAAACTTCTCTGACATTAGCTTTCCAAACTTTTCACTAAAGAGAGGGTTAGTTGAACCAAATATGATATCATCAACATAAATTTGGCATACAAATAGTTCTCCATTAACCCTTTTAGTAAAAAGAGTAGAATCAATTTTACCAATTTCAAAACCACTTGTAGTAAGGAACTTGGTCAAGCATTTATGCCATGCTCTAGGAGCTTGTTTAAGACCATAAAGAGCTTTGTGAAGTTTGTAAACATGATTTGGTTTCTTAGGATTGATAAAACCGGGAGGTTGTTTGACATAAACTTCCTCCTCTATTTCACCATTTAGAAAAGCACTTTTGATGTCCATTTGGTACAAGGTGATATTATGGTGATTAGCATAGGCAAGTAAGATGCGAATGGACTCAAGTCTAGCAACGGGAGCATATGTCTCACCATAGTCCATACCTTCGACTTGTGTGTATCCTTGGGCGACGAGACATGCTTTGTTGCGAACCACTTGTCCATCTTCATCTTGCTTGTTGCGAAACACCCATTTGGTACCAATGATGTTGTGGTTATTGTCGGGCTTCTCAACTAATGTCCAAACTTGGTTTCTCTCAAAGTTGTGTAGCTCTTCATGCATAGCGTTTATCCAATCCGGATCTTCCAATGCTTCTTCAACCTTCATAGGTTCAATGCTAGAGATGAATGAATAGTTTTCACAAAAGTTAGCTAAACGAGTCTTTGAGCGAGTGATTCTCCCGGTTTGTATATCATTTAAGATTTGCTCGACGGGATGATCTTTGGCAATTCTTGCTCGAACTTGTGAGAGCTTTTGCTTGGGTCTTTGTTGAACATCTTCTTCATCTTGTTCTTCTTCTTGGTCTTCTTCATTGTTGACGTTGTCGTTATCTTGTCGTGGTGGAGAAGGAGGTTGTTGATGTTCGTCTTGATGTATTTCCTCGTTTTCTTCATCTTGGTGTGTCCCACTTGTGGATGCTTCCGTGTCAATTCTTGGTTCACTTTGTCGTGAAGTAGAAGCTTCCACTTGGACGGATGAAGTACTCTCCTTTACCTCCGTTGGACGAATTTTGCCAATGGACAAGTCTTGGATTGCTTCTGAAGGGTCTTTGTCTCCTACATCAATTGGCAATTGCTCTACTTGCGAGCCATTAGATTCATCAAACTTCACATCTACCGTCTCTTCAACCTTTCGGGTGAAATTGGTGTAGACACGGTAAGTGTGAGAGTTTGAGCCATAACCAAGTAGGAAACCTTCATGAGATTTAGGAGCAAACTTTGAACGACGATGCTTATCAAGAATGTAGCACTTTGAGCTGAATACTCGAAAGTATCCAACTTGGGGTTTGTTACCGGTGAGGAGCTCGTATGCCGTCTTGTCGAGTAGCTTGTGAAGATACAAGCGATTTGTTGCGTGACAAGCTGTCTCAACCGCTTCTGCCCAAAAGTGCTTCGGCGTCTTGTATTCATCAAGCATCGTTCTTGCCATTTCGATGAGCGTCCGGTTCTTCCTCTCAACAACTCCATTTTGTTGAGGTGTGTACGTAGCCGAGAACTCGTGTGAAATCCCTTCTTCGTCAAGAAAGGTGTCCACATTTGCGTTCTTGAACTCCGTTCCGTTGTCACTCCGAACCTTCTTGATCTTCACATCAAACTGACTTTGGGCCTTCCTAGCGAAGTTTCTGAAGATCTTCTGGACCTGCGACTTGTCATTAAGAAAGAACACCCACGTAAATCTTGAAAATCATCAACTATAACTAGACCAAAAGAATTTCCACCGAGACTCTTGTAGGCGTTGGGACCAAAAAGATCCATATGAACTAGCTCGAGTGGCCTCCTTGTGGTCATGATGTTCTTCATGGGATGTCTTCCTCCAACCTGTTTACCTGCTTGACAAGCACTGCAAAGTCTATCCTTATCAAATATGACATCGTTAACTCCAAGGATATGATTTCCTTTAATAAGCTTGTCAAGGTTTCTCATGCCAACGTGACCTAGTCGTCTATGCCACAACCAACCTTTTGAGGATTTAGCAATAAAGCAAGTTTTAGGTTGTGCCTTTTTAGAGAAATCGACAATGTAAAGATCACCTCTACGCATACCGGTAAAGACCATTTTATGATTGTCTCGACGAAATACTTGGCACTCTACCTCGGTAAATAGGACACCGAAATCAGCAAGTCTAGATACTGAAAGTAAGTTGTAGCCAAGAGATTCAACGAGCATTACATTTTGAATGGAACTATCATGTGAGATGGCCACCTTACCAAGGCCAACCACTTTACCCTTTGAATTATCACCAAAGGTGACATATTTTCGAGGGCCGTCATTTTCAGCAAGCTCACGGAACATCTCTTCATCTCCGGTCATATGATCAGTACATCCACTATCAAGAACCCATTCCTTTCCTCCTGACTCATATCCCCGAAGATTTGCCATAAGACCAAAATGTCTCATTGCATCATCAAGATCGAAGTCACTATCATCATCATCATCATAGTATCCATATTCACCATGATCTTGTGACTCATCATTTCCTAGAGAGGGTAATTCATTAGATAAATGATCATCAAAGTGGTCACCTTTATGAATTCTTATAGCTTCGAATATGATATCACTAATGATTCCAACATCTCCTTTAGCTCGCTTGAGATTGGCAAGCTCAAATAGACAATCACCAAAACTAGGATCACTAGAGTTCATCTTACTCAAGGCAATAGATTTATGGAGAATTTCATCCAATTTTTTCAAGGAATGATCGGGAAATCGTTCCTCAAGAAATTTCCATATAGTATAGGCACGATTAAGAGTAATCAAATTAGCAATCAAATTTTTGGGCAATCCTCTAATGATGAGCTCAATAGTTCTAAGATTGCGAATCATGTCAATATCTTCATCTAGGGTAGGATGCAAAGGATCAATGTGAGGTGCACAAGGACTAGCAATATACTTGTTCAAATGATATTGATTGAAGATTACAAGCATCTCATTTTTCCACTCGTGAAAATACTCTCCATCAAGAATAGGCACTCTATGTCTAAGACTCCCTAAAGTAGACACATCCATCTTCCTCCAATGGTGATTAAACCAAGGCAATGGAGACCAAAGCTCTGATACCACTTGTAGGATCTAGAAGTAGATGTGTCTAGAGGGGGGTGATTAGACACTTAGTGCTAAAGTTGCAATTTTTAGGCCCTTTTGGTTTGAGTGGAGTTTTAGGCACAATTTCAACATATCAAGCAAGCATGCAAAGAGTATATGAGCAGCGGAATGTAAAGCATGCAACTTGCAAGAATGTAAGGGGAAGGGATTTGGAGAATTCAAACGCAATTGGAGACACGGATGTTTTTCCCGTGGTTCGGATAGGTGGTGCTATCCTACATCCACGTTGATGGAGATTTCAACCCACGAAGGGTAACGGTTGCGCGAGTCCACGGAGGGATCCACCCATGAAGGGTAATGGTTGCACGAGTCCACGGAGGGCTCCACCCACGAAGGGTCCACGAAGAAGCAACCACCCACGAAGGGTCCATGAAGAAGCAACCTTGTCTATCCTACCATGGCCATCGCCCACGAAGGACTTGCCTCACTAGCGGTAGATCTTCACGAAGTAGGCGATCTCCTTGCCCTTACAAACTCCTTGGTTCAACTCCACAATCTTGTCGGAGGCTCCCAAGTAACACCTAGCCAATCTAGGAGACACCACTCTCCAAGAAGTAACAAATGGTGTGTTGATGATGAACTCCTTGCTCTTGTGCTTCAAATGATAGTCTCCCCAACACTCAACTCTCTCTCATAGGATTTGGATTTTGTGGAAAGAAGATTTGAGTGGAAAGCAACTTGGGGAAGGCTAGAGATCAAGATTCATATGGTAGGAATGGAATATCTTGGTCTCAACACATGAGTAGGTGGTTCTCTCACGGAACATATGAGTTGGAATTGTGTATGTGTAATGATGGCTCTCTCCACGAATGAAGAGGAGGTGGAGGGGTATATATAGCCTCCACACAAAATCCAACCGTTACACACAGTTTTCCAATCTCGGTGGGACTGAATCAACAAACTCGGTCGGACCGAAAAGTTAAACCTAGTGACCGTTAGAGATTTTCGGTGGGACTGACATGCAACTCGGTAGGACCGATATGGTTAGGGTTTGGGCATAACTTAATCTCGGTGAGACCGATTACACAAACTCGGTGAGACCGAGTTTGGTAATAAGCTAACTAGAGAGTTGGTCAGGTAAACTCGGTGGGACCGATTTGCTCTTTCGGTGAGACCGAAAAGTTACAAAAAGGAAACAAAGAGTTTACACTGCAATCTCGGTGGGACCGATTCGCTCTTTCGGTGAGACCGAAAAGTTACGAAAGGGAAATAGAGAGTTTGCAATTCCATCTCGGTGAGACCGAGATCCCTATCGGTAGAACCGAATTGCTAGGGTTTGGCAGTGGCTTATGACAAGTGAAACTCGGTGGCGCCGGATAGAAAGAATCGGTAGGAGCGAGTTTGGCTTAGGGTTTAGGTCATATGTGGATATGGGAAAGTAGTTGAGGGTTTTGGAGCATATCACTAAGCACATGAAGCAAGAGGCTCATTAAGCAACACCTCATCCCTCCTTGATAGTATTGGCTTTTCCTAAAGACTCAATGTGATCTTGGATCACTAAAATATAAAATGAAGTCTTGAGCTTGAAGCTTTAGCCAATCCTTTGTCCTTAGCATCTTGAAGGAGTTCCCACAATCTTTAGTCCATGCCACTCCATTGTTGAACTTATCTGAAACATGCTAGATAGAAGTGTTAGTCCAACAAGAGATATGTTGTCATCAATTATCAAAACCACCTAGGGAGCACTTGTGCTTTCACCTGTCGCTAGAGAAGAACCATCGACAATGACGTTGGCCGCCACGCCGCGCAGCAGAGGGGCCGAGCCTCCCCCGCCGGATGCTTCCACCGCGAGGAAGGGACTGGAACCCCACCGTGGCCGTCCACCTCGGGCTTAGCCCAGCGACGGCGAGGAAGGTGGAGAAAGAGGGGACGGTCGGCAGCGCTTTTTTGGGTCCCGCCCGCATGGCCATAGAGATGACGTGGGGGATGCAATTCTAAGCCTATCAGGCCAACTCAACCGTTTGACCCCAAATGGACGTCCGTTTTGTCCGGATTCTGTCCGTTTGGGTAGGGATTTGGGGTCGTGTCTGGGCGTGTCATGGGATGCGGTGGCCGTGCGCCCAGCGCGCGGCCGCATCCATTTGCCCCATCCTGTCCGTCATGGCCAAAAATGCCCATATTCTCATCAAAACTAATTTGCACGTCCAAATATTTGTCTGAAAATTAAAATAGTTTTACAACCCGATTGAAATTGTCCTTAATAAAAAAGTTTTACAACCAAATCAAAATTGTCTTGACTGAACATAAAATGAACCAATACGTCTATTGGTTGCCAATGTGATCACACACGTGCTCAACCAAGTCATTTTGAAGATTCAAATGACTGTGCCAATCACGCATCTCATGGTGGAATTGCACAAATTGTTTAAATGTGGCCGGGTCTTGGTGCAGGGGCTCAATATTTTCACCTTGATAATCAAATCCTTGGTCGAAGATGAAGGAAATATGCCCTAGAGACAATAATAAAGTTATTATTTATTTCCTTATATCATGATAAATGTTTATTATTCATGCTAGAATTGTATTAACCGGAAACATAATACATGTGTGAATACATAGACAAACGGAGTGTCACTAGTATACCTCTACTTGACTAGCTCGTTAATCAAATATGGTTATGTTTCCTAACCATGAACAAAGAGTTGTTATTTGATTAACGGAATCACATCATTAGGTGAATGATCTGATTGACATGACCCATTCCATTAGCTTAGCACCCGATCGTTTAGTATGTTGCTATTGCTTTCTTCATAACTTATACATGTTCCTATGACTATGAGATTATGCAACTCCCATTTGCCGGAGGAACACTTTGTGTGCTACCAAACGTCACAACGTAAATGGGTGATTATAAAGGTACTCTACAGGTGTCTCCAAAGGTACATGTTGGGTTGGCGTATTTCGAGATTAGGATTTGTCACTCCGATTGTCGGAGAGGTATCTCTGGGCCCTCTCGGTAATGCACATCACATAAGCCTTGCAAGCATTGCAACTAATGAGTTAGTTGCGAGATGATGTATTACGGAACGAGTAAAGAGACTTGCCGGTAACGAGATTGAACTAGGTATTGGGATACCGACGATCGAATCTCGGGCAAGTAACATACCGATGACAAAGGGAACAACGTATGTTGTTATGCGGTCTGACCGATAAAGATCTTCGTAGAATATGTAGGAGCCAATATGAGCATCCAGGTTCCGCTATTGGTTATTGGCCGGAGACGTGTCTCGGTCATGTCTACATTGTTCTCAAACCCGTAGGGTCCGCACGCTTAAGGTTTCGATGACAGTTATATTATGAGTTTATGAGTTTTGATGTACCGAAGTTAGTTCGGAGTCCCGGATGTGATCACGGACATGACGAGGAGTCTCGAAATGGTCGAGACATAAAGATTGATATATTGGACGGCTATATTCGGACACCGGAAGTGTTCCGGGTGATTTCGGAGAAAACCGGAGAGCCGGAGGGTTACCGGAACCCCCCCGGGAGAAGTAATGGGCCATATGGGCCTTAGTGGAGAGAGAGAGGGGCAGCCAAAGGTGGGCCGCGTGCCTCCTCCCCCTGGTCCGAATTGGACTAGGAGAGGGGGGGCGGCGCCCCCCTTTCCTTCTCCCTCCCCACTTCTTTCCCCTCCTAGTAGGAATCCTACTCCTACTAGGAGGAGGACTCCTCCTTGGCGCGCCATAGGGGCCGGCCGGCCTCCTCCCCTTGATCCTTTATATACGGGGGCAGGGGGCACCCCTAGACACACAAGTTGATCCACGTGATCATATTCTTAGCCGTGTGCGGTGCCCCCTTCCACCATAATCCTCGATAATATTGTAGCGGTGCTTAGGCGAAGCCCTGCGACGATAGTACATCACGATCGTCACCACGCCGTCGTGCTGATGGAACTCTTCCCCGACACTTTGCTGGATCGGAGTCCGGGGATCGTCATCGAGCTGAACGTGTGCTAAAACTCGGAGGTGCCGTAGTTTCGGTGCTTGATCGGTCGGGCCGTGAAGACGTGCGACTACATCAACCGCGTTATGCTAACGCTTTCGCTGTCGGTCTATAAGGGTACGTAGATCACACTCTCCCCTCTCGTTGCTGTGCATCACCATGATCTTGCGTGTGCGTAGGAAAATTTTGAAATTACTATGTTCCCCAACAGTGGCATCCGAGCCTAGGTTTTATATGTTGATGTTATATGCACGAGTAGAACACAAGTGAGTTGTGGGCGATACAAGTCATACTGCTTACCAGCATGTCATACTTTGGTTCGGCGGTATTGTTGGACGAAGCGGCCCGGACCGACATTACGCGTACGCTTACGCGAGACCGGTTCTCCCGACGTGCTTTGCACATAGGTGGCTTGCGGGTGACAGTTTCTCCAACTTTAGTTGAACCGAGTGTGGCTACGCCCGGTCCTTGCGAAGGTTAAAATAGCACCAACTTGACAAACTATCGTTGTGGTTTTGATGCGTAGGTAAGATTGGTTCTTGCTTAAGCCCGTAGCAGCCACGTAAAACTTGCAACAACAAAGTAGAGGATGTCTAACTTGTTTTTGCAGGGCATGTTGTGATGTGATATGGTCAAGACATGATGCTAAATTTTATTGTATGAGATGATCATGTTTTGTAACCGAGTTATCGGCAACTGGCAGGAGCCATATGGTTGTCGCTTTATTGTATGCAATGCAATCGTGCTGTAATGCTTTACTTTATCACTAAGCGGTAGCGATAGTCGTGGAAGCATAAGATTGGCGAGACGACAACGATGCTACGATGGTGATCAAGGTGTCGCGCCGGTGATGATGGTGATCACGACGGTGCTTCGAAGATGGAGATCACAAGCACAAGATGATGATGGACATATCATATCACTTATATTGATTGCATGTGATGTTTATCATTTATGCATCTTATCTTGCTTTGATTGACAGTAGCATTATAAGATGATCTCTCACTAATTATCAAGAAGTGTTCTCCCTGAGTATGCACCGTTGCGAAAGTTCTTCGTGCTGAGACACCACATGATGATCGGGTGTGATAGGCTCTACGTTCAAATACAACAGGTGCAAAACAGTTGCACATGCGGAATACTCAGGCTATACTTGACGAGCCAAGCATATACGGATATGGCCTCGGAACACGGAGACCGAAAGGTTGAGCTTGAATCATATAGTAGATATGATCAACATAGTGATGTTCACCAATAAAACTACTCCATCTCACGTGCTGATCGGGCATGGTTTAGTTGATTTGGATCACGTAATCACCTAGAGGATTAGAGGGATGTCTATCTAAGTGGGAGTTCTGAAGTAATATGATTAATTGAACTTAAATTTATCATGAACTTAGTCCTGGTAGTATTTTGCAAATTATGTTGTAGATCAATAGCTTGTGTTGTTGCTTCCCTGTGTTTATTTTGATATGTTCCTAGAGAAAATTGTGTTGAAAGATGTTAGTAGCAATGATGCGGATTGGATCCGTGATCTGAGGTTTATCCTCATTGCTGCACAGAAGAATTATGTCCTTGATGCACCGCTAGGTGACAGACCTATTGCAGGAGCAGATGCAGACATTATGAACGTTTGGCTAGCTCAATATGATGACTACTTGATAGTTTAGTGCACCATGCTTAATGGCTTAGAATCGGGACTTCAAAGACATTTTGAACGTCATGGAGCATATGAGATGTTCCAGGAGTTGAAGTTAATATTTCAAGCAAATACCCGAGTTGAGAGATATGAAGTCTCCAACAAGTTCTATAGCTAAAAGATGGAGGAGAATCGCTCAACTAGTGAGCATGTGCTCAGATTGTCTGAGTACTACAATAGCTTGAATCAAGTGGGAGTTAATCTTCCAGATAAGATAGTGATTGACAGAATTCTCTAGTCACCATCACCAAGTTAGTAGAACTTCGTGATGAACTATGATATGCAAGGGATAACGGAAACGATTCCCAAGCTCTTCGTAATGCGGAAATTGACGAAGGTAGAAATCGAGAAAAACATCAAGTGTTGATGTTAGACAAGACCACTAGTTTCAAGAAAAGGGCAGAGGGAAGAAGGGAAACTTCAAGAAGAACATTAAGCAAGTTGCTGCTCAAGTGAAGAAGCCCAAGTCTGGTCCTAAGCCTGAGACTAAGTGTTTCTACTGCAAAGGGACTGGTCACTGGAAGCGGAACTACCCCAAGTGATTGGCAGATAAGAAGGATGGCAAAGTGAACATAAGTATATTTGATATACATGTTATTGATGTGTACTTTACTAGTGTTTATAGCAACCCCTCAGTATTTGATACTAGTTCAGTTGCTAAGATTAGTAACTCGAAACGGGAGTTGCAGAATAAACAGAGACTAGTTAAGGGTGAAGTGACGATGTGTGTTGGAAGTGGTTCCAAGATTGATATGATCATCATCGCACACTCCCTATACTTTCGGGATTAGTGTTGAACCTGAATAAGTGTTATTTGGTGTTTGCGTTGAGCATGAATATGATTTGATCATGTTTATTGTAATACGGTTATTCATTTAAGTAAAAGAATAAATTGTTGTTCTGTTTACATGAATAAAACCTTATATGGTTACACACCCAATGAAAATAGTTCGTTGGATCTTGATCGTAGTGATACACATAATCACAATATTGAAACCAAAAGATGCAAAGTTAATAATGATAGTGCAACTTATTTGTGGCACTGCCGTTTAGGTCATATTGGTGTAAAGCGCATGAAGAAACTCCATGCTAATGGGTTTTTGGAATCACTTGATTATGAATCAGTTGATGCTTGCGAACCATGCCTCATGGGCAAGATGACTAAAACGCCGTTCTCCGGAACTATGGAGCGAGCAACTGACTTATTGGAAATAATACATACTGATGTATGAGATCCGATGAGTGTTAAGGCTCGCGGCGGGTATCATTATTTTCTGATCTTCACAGATGATTTGAGCAGATATGGGTATATCTACTTAATGAAACACAAGTCTGAAATATTTGAAAAGTTCAAAGAATTTTAGAGTGAAGTGGAAAATCATCGTAACAAGAAAATAAAAGTTTCTACGATATGATCGCAGAGGTAAAATATTTGAGTTACGAGTTTGGCCTTCAGTTAAAACAATGTGAAATAGTTTTACTACTCACGCCACCTGGAACACCACAGCATAATGGTGTGTCCGAACATCATAACCGTACTTTATTAGATATGGTGCGATCTATGATGTCTCTTATCGATCTACCACTATTGTTTTGGGGTTATGCATTAAAGACAGCTGCATTCACATTTAAAAGGGCACCATCTAAGTCCGTTGAGATGACACAATCTGAACTGTGGTTTGGCAAGAAACCAAAGTTGTCGTTTCTTAAAGTTTGGGATTGTGATGCTTATATGAAAAAGTTTCATCCTGATAAGCTCAAACCCAAATCGGAGAAATATGTCTTCATAGGATACCCAAAGGAGACTGTTGGGTACACCTTCTATCACAAATCCGAAGGCAAGACATTTGTTGCTAAATTTGGAGTTTTTCTAGAGAAGGAGTTTCTCTCGAAAGAAGTGAGTGGGAGGAAAGTAGAACTTGATGAGGTAACTGTACCTGCTCCCTTATTGGGAAGTAGTTCATCACAAAAATCTATTCCTGTGACTACTACACCAATTAGTGAGGAAGCTAATGATGATGATCATGTAACTTCAGATCAAGTTACTACCGAATCTCGTAGGTAAACCAGAGTGAGATCCATAGCAGAGTGGTACGGTAATCCTGTTCTGGAAGTCATGTTACTAGACCATGACGAACTTGCGAACTATGAGGAAGCGATGATGAGCCCAGATTCCGCGAAATGGTTTGAGGCCATAAAATCTGAGATATGATCCATGTATGAGAACAAAGTATGGACTTTGATGGATTTGCCCGATGATCGGCAAGCCATATAAAATAAATGGATCTTCAAGAAGAAGACGGACGCTGATAGTAGTGTTACTATCTACAAAGCTAGAATTGTCGCAAAAGGTTTTTGACAAGTTCAAGGTGTTGACTACGATGAGATTTTCTCACTCGTATAGATGCTTAAGTCTGTCCGAATCATGTTAGCAATTGCCGCATTTTATGAAATCTGGCAAATGGATAAACAAAACTGCATTCCTTAATGGATTTCTTAAAGAAGAGTTGTATATGATGCAACCAGAAGGTTTTGTCAATCCTAAAGGTGTTAACAAAATATGCAAGCTCCAACGATCCATCTATGGACTGGTGCAAGCATCTCGGAGTTGGAATATACGCTTTGATAAGTTGATCAAAGCATATAGTTTTATACAGACTTACGGTGAAGCCTGTATTTACAAGAAAGTGAGTGGGAGCACTACAACATTTCTGATAAGTATATGTGAACAACATATTGTTGATCGGAAATAATGTATAATTTTTTGGAAAGCATAAAGGAATATTTGAAAGGAGTTTTTCAAAGAAAGACCTCGGTAAAGCTGCTTACATATTGAGCATCAAGATCTATAGAGATAAATCAAGACGCTTGATAAGTTTTTTCAATGAGTACATACCTTGACAAGATTATGAAGTAGTTCAAAATGGAACAGTCAAAGAAAGAGTTCTTGCCTGTATTGCAAGGTGTGAAATTGAGTAAGACTCAAAGCCCGACCACGGCAGAAGATAGAAATAGAATGAAAGTCATTCCCTATGCCTCAGCCATAGGTTCTATAAAGTATGACATGCTGTGTACCAGATCTATTGTATACCCTACACTGTGTTAAACAAGGGAGTACAATAGTGATCTAAGAGTAGATCACTGGACAGCGGTCAAAATTATCCTTAGTGGAATAAGGAAATATTTCTCAATTATGGAGGTGAAAAAAAAGGTTCGTCGTAAAAAGTTACGTCGATGCAAGTTTTGACACAGATCTGGATGACTCTAAGTCTCGATCTAGATACATATTGAAAGTGGGAGCAATAAGCTAGAGTAGCTCCGTGCAGAGCGTTGTTGACATAGAAATTCACAAAATACTTACGGATCTGAATGTGACAGACCCGTTGACTAAAATTATCTCACAAGCAAAACATGATCACACCTTAGTACTCTTTGGGTGTTAATCACATAGTGATGTGAACTAGATTACTGACTCTAGTATACCCTTTGGGTGTTGATCACATATCGATGTGAACTATGGGTGTTAATCACATGGTGATGTGAACTATAGCTGTTAAATCACATGGCGATGTGAACTAGATTATTGACTCTAGTGCAAGTGGGAGACTGAAGGAAATATGCCCTAGAGACAATAATAAAGTTATTATTTATTTCCTTATATCATGATAAATGTTTATTATTCATGCTAGAATTGTATTAACCGGAAACATAATACATGTGTGAATACATAGACAAACGGAGTGTCACTAGTATGCCTCTACTTGACTAGCTCGTTAATCAAAGATGGTTATGTTTCCTAACCATGAACAAAGAGTTGTTATTTGATTAACAGGATCACATCATTAGGTGAATGATCTGATTGACATGACCCATTCCATTAGCTTAGCACCCGATCGTTTAGTATGTTGCTATTGCTTTCTTCATAACTTATACATGTTCCTATGACTATGAGATTATGCAACTCCCGTTTGCCGGAGGAACACTTTGTGTGCTACCAAACATCACAACGTAAGTGGGTGATTATAAAGGTACTCTACAGGTGTCTCCAAAGGTACATGTTGGGTTGGCGTATTTCAAGATTAGGATTTGTCACTCCGATTGTCGGAGAGGTATCTCTGGGCCCTCTCGGTAATGCACATCACATAAGCCTTGCAAGCATTGCAACTAATGAGTTAGTTGCGAGATGATGTATTACAGAACGAGTAAAGAGACTTGCCGGTAACGAGATTGAACTAGGTATTGAGATACCGACGATCGAATCTCGGGCAAGTAACATACCGATGACAAAGGGAACAACGTATGTTGTTATGCGGTCTGACCGATAAAGATCTTCATAGAATATGTAGGAGCCAATATGAGCATCCAGGTTCCGCTATTGGTTATTGACCGGAGACGTGTCTCGGTCATGTCTACATTGTTCTCGAACCCGTAGGGTCCGCACGCTTAAGGTTTCGATGACAGTTATATTATGAGTTTATGAGTTTTGATGTACCGAAGTTAGTTCGGAGTCCCGGATGCGATCACGGACATGACGAAGAGTCTCGAAATGGTCGAGACATAAAGATTGATATATTGGACGGCTATATTCGGACACCGGAAGTGTTCCGGGTGATTTCGGAGAAAACCGGAGAGCCGGAGGGTTACCGGAACCCCCCCCCCCCGTTAGAAGTAATGGGCCATATGGGCCTTAGTGGAGAGAGAGAGGGGCAGCCAAAGGTGGGCCGCACGCCTCCTCCCCCTGGTCCGAATTAGACTAGGAGAGGGGGGCGGTGCCCCCTTTCCTTCTCCCTCCCCACTTCTTTCCCCCTCCTAGTAGGAGTCCTACTCCTACTAGGAGGAGGACTCCTCCTTGGCGCGCCATAGGGGCCGGCCGGCCTCCTCCCCTTGATCCTTTATATACGTGGGCAGGGGGCACCCCTAGACACACAAGTTGATCCACGTGATCATATTCTTAGCCGTGTGCGGTGCCCCCTTCCACCATAATCCTCGATAATATTGTAGCAGTGCTTAGGCGAAGCCCTGCGACGATAGTCACCACGCTGTCGTGCTGACGGAACTCTTCCCCGACACTTTGCTGGATCGGAGTCCGGGGATTGTCATCGAGCTGAACGTGTGCTAAAACTCGGAGGTGCCGTAGTTTCGGTGCTTGATCGGTCGGGCCGTGAAGACGTACGACTACATCAACCGCGTTGTGCTAACGCTTCCGCTGTCGGTCTACAAGGGTACGTAGATCACACTCTCCCCTCTCGTTGCTGTGCATCACCATTATCTTGCGTGTGCGTAGGAAAATTTTGAAATTACTACGTTCCCCAACAGAAGATACTCTCATCACGCTCGTCCTCAACGATCATGTTGTGCATGATCACACAATCAGTCCTCACCTCCCGAAGCTTCCTTCATCCCATGATAGTGCAGGGTTTCGAATGATACCCCACCGGGATTGAAGCACACCAGAAGCACGTGCCACATCCTTTCTAGCACTCTCTTGCATTTGGGCAAATCTCTTTCTCTTCTCATCTTGGGGTTTCGAGATTGTCTTCACAAAAGTTGACCACTAAGGATATATACCATCAGCTAGATAGTATCCCTTGTTGTACTGGTGGCCGTTGATCTCAAAGTTGACAGGTGGGGAGTGGCCTTCTGCAAGCCTTGCGAAGACTGGAGAACGCTGCAGCACGTTGATATCATTGTGAGAACCTGTCATGCCGAAGAAAGAATGCCATATCCAAAAATCATGCGAAGCCACCGCTTCTAATATGACAGTGCACACATTGACATGCCCCTTGTACTGGCCCTGCCAAGCAAATGGACAGTTCTTTCACTCCTAGTGCATACAATCTATGCTGCCAAGCATGCTTGGAAAGCCTCTAGCTGCATTGGTCGCCAACAATCTCTCTGTATTAGCTGCAATTGGCTGCCTCAAGTACTCTGGGCCAAACACCTCGATCACAGCCTGGCAAAACTTGTACATTGACATCAGACATGTTGTCTCACTCATACGCACATACTCATCCACCAGATCGCCTGGAATTCCATATGCAAGCATGCGGATGGCCGCGGTGCATTTCTGGTAAGAGGAGAATCCAAGCTTGCCAAGGGCATCCGTTTTGCACTCGAAGTATGGGTCATGAGCAACCACTCCCTCTAGGATATGATTGAACACATGCCTTGCCATTCGAAAACGGCGACAGAATTTATCCGGCTTGAAGAGCGGGGTGTTGGAAAAGTAATCGGCATAGAGCAGGGCGTGGCCTCTCTCCCTGTTGCGGTTCAGGTTGGGAGCACGGCCAGGGACTGACTCCCTGTACCGAGGAAGCTGCCATTGAATATGGTCGTGAACGACCAGTGCAGCCACCACAAGATCGTCATCATCCGACGATGAATCATCCGATGAACAAAGGAAGTGATGGAAGAAAAACTCGTCTCCACTGTCTATACCTTTGTTGTCAAAATGTCGAACACCTTGCGGTCATGGTGGCGAAGAGGCCGCGATAATCACCTCGACGCAGCAGGGGTGACTGCCGGCCGGCTACTGGCCGCTCTGGAGCTCTCGTCGGAATCTGCTACGGCCGCTGTGGTACGTCGCCGGCGGTCGTGTCCCCTCTGCCACCGGCAAAGACGGCGACGACCAAACCTCCTCCGATTGAAGGCCAAAAGTACGGCGAAAGCGCGGGCGTGGTGGCGGCCATGTCGAGACGTGGTTTGGTATGGATGGCCGGGGGCTGCTTGGTGAGGAGGCGGCCAGAGAATAGCGGTGGCGCCAGCGGCGGGGCGGGGCGGGGAGAGAGGGTGAAAGCGTTGGGAGCGGAGGGACTGCTAGTGTCCCCGATAGG
>NC_041388.1:333457743-333497554 GCF_002162155.2 Triticum dicoccoides
GGGGGGGGACAAGGGCGTGCGTCGAGGCCATCCGCGCGCGTCCGTTTCACCCCAAACCGAGCGCAAGTTTGGGCCGGAGTTGGGTCGAAAACGGACGGAATCCGGACATTTGTCCGTTTGAGGCCGCGCGTTGGGCCGCGATATTCGTCCGTTTTATCCCAAACGGACGCACCAGGACAAGATAGGGTCGCGCAGTGGAGTTGGCCTCATCTCCGCCTCTCGCTATCGACCGCCTGTACACGACACCAAAATGATCAATCGTGACATCTGCTGCTCAACTTCGTTGCCAATGATACTCGCTAATAACCTGACGTCGCAAGGCGCGCTCAACACTATGGGCTAATTTCATCGCACCGAGGCCATGACGCGCCACCTCGGTGCCAACTTAGGGCTACTTTGATTCAAAAGGAATTCTATAGAATTTCAGGATTAAAATTCTTAGGTATTTTCCTACATTTGTCCTTCATTTATAGAATTGGATTTCATAGGAATTTTTCTGTTAAATCTTTTGTACTACATTTTATGGGAAATCTAACATTCACTTCAACCACTTTTTACAATTTTTTTTGTTTTTCTTGTGGCATCAAACACCCCTTACTAATCCTATATGATTTGCGAACCAACATGTGATTGGATGGTTAAGAAGACAGTGGTATCCCCAACCCACCAGCCTTCAAGTTCTGGTGCTCGCATTGTGACTGTGATTTTGGTTGAAACTCTCTAACCCTACACTACAGGTATTGCGCTCCTAAGAGCGCTTTAATGTTCATTGATTTTTTTTCTCAAAAAGGAGGTTGGAACCTCTGCCTTTGCATCAGTTGATGCATGAAGTCATTTTTATTAAAGCTGATGTCAGGCACTGAAGCAAATATTATCAAAAGGTGAAATGCATAACAAAAGCAACTATGAGGAAACCACTACAAGATATGAATGTAACACTTATGCCTATGCAGACTTATTCTGCAACAACGCCTTCACGAAGGTATAAACGCCATCATTTCGCAGTCGTCACGAAGAAAATTCTTCAACAAGATAACAACACAACTCCACCGGTGCTGAGCCTGACTAGCAAAGGTCGGAATAAGGGTGTTCACCCTGGACATGAAGTATGTACCAAACATGATATTAACTACAGATTTTCACAAACTCACGCTTGCTAGATCTCCATGCTAGACCAAAGTGGCATTACCAGATAGGTGGAATGTACACCCACCAAACACGATCACCATGGTCGTCAGGAAGGTACCAAGCCTTAACACAACGACTTTCAGATTGTCTAATACTTCCTCGGTCCCAAAATAAGTGATTCAACTTCGTATTAACTTTAGTATAGGGAGTATAACATTGTTTATCCGGCTCCTGTTTTGAAGGGTGATGATGGCGGCAATGCCCTCGGCTCGCTCCAGTACTTGTAGTCGTCGTTAGGTGGTCCATGGACCAGGTTGTAATTTCTGTTACCTCTAGAGTTCTCTATACTGTCATGATTGATTATGAACAAATTGATCCCCAACAGACGCAACTGCCGCCTCATTGCCCAGGGAAAAAAGCTTAGGGTTCCTATACCCCCCGTCGGTGCCATCGCCGGCCCATCTCATCTTCGGCGGACCTAGGGGCATGGAGGGACAGTGGACCCAGCCTTACCTGTGGGAGTGATCTTGCTTCATATTTAGTTTTTTCCTAAGTTTGTTGAGGGTTTTTATCCTGCTCAGGAAGACAAGGCGGTCCGAAGAATGAATAAGGTTCTCCCCACCTAGTGCCCCTGTTCTGATGATGCACATAGTGTCATCGCAGGGTGTGTGGAGGTGTGTCTTCGAGGGATTCGGTTCGTTCTAGTCTTCTATGGATTTGCTTTGATCAAGTCTTTGTTTGTTTTTGTCCGTATGTCTAGAGATTGGATCTCTATACTTCTCTTCGTTGATGAAAGTTGTTGTTGGTGCACTAATCATGTGGGGTCTTAGCACGACGACTTCCCGACTGTATAGTACAATAATTTTGGCTCGACTCCAATGGGGGGGCGTAATGAAAGCAGCGCGCCCTCGGCTCACTCCAATGCTTGTAGTCCTTACTAGGTGGTATATAGACATGGATGTATTTTTTAAAATTTCTATGTTCTTTGTACTACCATGGCTTGATGGATAGGTCGAAAGTTTTCTCGCACAAAGAAATGAATACATTGGAAGTTTCTTCCGCAAATAAGATGTCGCGTGCATTTTTTTACCTCACACAAACATTTTTAAACATTTCATACACTTCGCATACATTATTTTGAAATGGGGGACATTTTAAATTGCCACGAACATCTTTTAAGTTATCAACATTTTGTAAAACCGTGCTAACCAATCTTTTATACTATGTTAACTTTCTTTCAAATACCTTAAGTGTATTTTTCAAATATATGCATGTAAATTATAAATAAAAATAAAAGGAGAAAAACATTCGAGTGACATCAACATCACGACCCTCGTCCTACTGGGTTGGCTCACCACTGTGCTCTGTAGGCGAGGCAGCGTCTGCTTCGCAGCAGGCAGCAAATAGTCGCCCCCCTATTTACAGGCGAGAGCTAAAAACATCTTGCCCACCATTGGCCTTGCCCGACCACACAAGCACATGACCCTAGTGATCCGCGTAGAGTTCTCTTCTTCGGCACCTTAGAGCATCTCCAGCTACACCCCCAACAGGCCCCTCAAGATGCCTTTTTCTCCACCGACGCAAAAAAAATCCCCGAGTCGCGACCCCAGGACACCGAATTCCGTCGGTTCGGCCCATTATTTGGCCCGGCGATCCCAGGCCGAACCCAGTGCACTGGGGGGCACATGGGGGCTCTGGAAAAAGGAAAAGTGGCGAGTGGGCCACCACTGTCAGGTGAGAAACGCCTTTTCCCTGCCTAGACTCGACTCACGCGCAGCAGAATGCCACTTCCCCTTTCACCGGCATGCCGGTTCCGGCGCCACCCACCTGCCCACAACCGTTGCTCCGCCGCTAGAAAGGCCATTCCACCGCCAGAAAGAGAGGGTTTCACCGAGACAGCCTCCATCCCGCTCCTGGGCGAGCTTTTCAGGACTCCGACCACGCAGGCGAGGATACCGGCGGCTGCCCGCCCACCACGCTCGCGACGTGTTCAGCGATTTACCTATTCGACGATGGACTCCGACGACGAGGAGGCGTTCGCGGCTCTGATGGAGGAGGAAGCCGAGGCCGACACTGACGACAAAGAGCACCTCATGATCCTCACCGCTCTGGACGGCCTGTTCGCAAATAAGGCAAAGCCGCAGCGAGGTGGCACGGCGCCGGGCCACCGCAAGGGCAAGCAGAGGCATCGAATGGAGGGCTATTGCTTGCTCTACCCGACTAGTTCACTAACGCTCCACTGCACGGCAAGAGAGTATTTCGTCGCTATTATTGGATGAGCCGAAAGCTCTTCCTCAAGATTGTGAATGCCATATGGGAGTTCGACAACTATTTCATTTGCAAGAAGGATTGTACCAGCACAGTTGGATTCTCCTCACTCCATAAGTGCACGATAGCTATGAGGATGCTCCAGAAGTGCAATACATGAAGACTATGAACGCATGACCGAGTCCACCACCATTGAGTGTTTGTACAAGTTCTGCAAGGCAGTTGTGGAAGTGTTTGGACCATAATACTTGCAATCACCCAATGTTGAAGACACTACTCAGATCCTAGCACAAAATGAATCAAGAGAATTTCCTGGGATGCTTGGAAGCATCGACTGCATGCATTGGGCATGGAAAAACTGTCCATTTGCTTAGCAGGGGATGTACAAAGGCGCAAAAGGAGCTTTCTAGTGTGGTACTTGAGGCAGTGGCTACACATGACCTCTGGATTTGGCATTCCTTCTTTGGTATGCCAGGAACTCACAATGACATCAACATCCTGCAATGCTCGAATGTCTTTGCCAAGCTTGTTGAAGGTCATGCTCCTCCGGTGAAATTCGAGGTCAATGGGCGCCACTACAATAAGGAATACTACCTAGAAGATGACATCTATCCAAGATGGTCAACATTTATGAAGACTATCTCAAACCCCGTGCTAGGAGGCAAGAAATCCTACTTTGCTAAGTGTCAGGAGGCTTGCAGGAAGGATGTCGAGCGGACATTTGGTGTGCTTCAATCTCGATTTGCTATTGTCCGGTACCCCACTCTGACCTGATCGAAATCTCAAAATGTGGAAAGTGATGAATTGTTGTGTCATCTGGCACAACATGATCATTGAGAGCGAGCAGGAAGAGCCGGTGTTCGACACTGAAACATATTTCAGGCAGGGTCCTCTTGCAACTATTGATCACCAGGTACCAGCAGCATGGGCTGCCTTCCTCAATATACGTCAGGAGATCCGAAACCCACAGGTGTATCAAGAACTGCAGCACGATCTGGTGGAGCACCTACGGAGGCTCAAGGGCAACCCCTAATTCGATGTGTGTTTAATTTGTGTTCGAATTATGTGCTTGCTTCGTTGAACTATTTTATCTGTCTTGATTTCTATGATGAACTATGTGATAAAAAATAGTTTTTATTGAATTTGTGCCAAGTGCGAATTTGAGTTGGAACTCAACGGCTGGGGGCAAACTTGGGAGGGGGGCGGTTGGGAACTAGAGCCTCCCACGTCGAAAAAATCGCCAGTAAGCCCCCAAGAGGCGCTATTTTAAGCCCTTAGGGGCCGAACGGCTGGAGATGCCCTTAAGCGCCACTTGGGGAACCCAGCGCCCACGGCATCGCCCGCAAGGGCATGAAGTGGTAATGCTCTCAGCTCCTGGCGATCACTCGCTAGTTTGCTTTTCTCTCTCCTATTTTGCTACAATAAGTGTTGTTATTCTCGAAAAAAAATCGACATTTTAAGTCCATGAAATTGAAAAAAGTTCACGAATCTGCAAGAAAATTTGGGAAAAGTTAATGGATTTTGAAAAAAATGCTAATTTGAAAATAGTTCATCGATTTTGAGAAAAAGTTCACGACTTGGAAAAAACACGGATTTGTCAAAAATGTTCATACAATTGGAAAAAATCAAGGATTTTAGATGTATTACATTTGATTATTTTACGGTATTCGGAAAAAATTCACGGATTTGCAAAAGTTTATGGGATTTGAAAACAAAAATCATGAACCACAAAAAGTTCATGAGTTCAAAAAAGGTTCACATAAGTTTTTCAATGTTCGTAAAAAAAGTTCACGCATTCAAAGAAACCATGTATATGAAAATTTTCATGGATTTGAACAAATTTCATAAATTTGAAAAAAACAAACATTTTTAAAATGTTGCGTAACAAAAAATAAAAAAAGAAAGAAGGTATAGTAGACCAAAAAAAGATTAGAGAGCTTCTCACCTTCCAGGGGTATCAGGCAGGGAGATCCTATTTCCCCTTACTTATTCTTGATTGCAGCGGAGGGCCTTTCGTGCCTTTTAAAACACAGTTCTCAGTCATTAGTGCTCGGTGGCATAAAGGTGGCGCCCACGGCTCCGGTAGTGAACCACCTTTTGTTTCCAGATGACAGCCTGCTGCTTTTCAAGTCTAGTGTCCAGGGGGCAAATGAGGTTTCAAACCTACTTGATGCATATTGCTTGGCTTCGGGCCAAAGGGTAAACTATGATAAATCGTCCATATTTTTCAGTAAGGGATGCCCGGAGACCCTTAGGGTGGAGATAAAGAATATACTTAATGTGCAGAATGAGTCTTTGAGTGAAAAGTATTTGGGTCTGACGACCGATGTTGGACAGTCCAAAAATGGCACCTTCAAATATTTACGAGACAGAGTTTGGGAAAGGATAAAGGGATGGATGGAGAAACTTTTATCAGTGGCAGGAAAGGAGGTTCTCATAAAATCTGTGGCTCAAGCTTTACCAGTGTTTTCGATGTCTTGCTTCAGATTACCTCGAGGCCTTTGTGGAAGCATTACGTCACTCATTCGTCAGTTTTGGTGGGGGAGCAAGAGAGGCAAGAGGAAACCATGTTGGGTAGCTTGGGATTTGATGACCCGACCGAAAAGTTTGGGAGGACTTGGCTTTCGGGATATAGAAATCTTCAACTTGGCACTTTTGTCTCGGCAAATTTGGAGATTATTGAATGATCCCTCCTCTCTTAGTGCACAAATCCTTAAAGCATCATATTTTCCACAATGTACAGTCCTTGAAACTCAACTAGGTCCACATCCTTCTCAGGTGTGGCGATCTATACTTGATGGGAGAGATATTATCACCCAAGGAGCTATCCGGCGTATTGGTGATGGAACTACCACGAACATATGGCAACATAGTTGGATCCCAAGGGACGGAATGATGAAGCCGGTAGCCTCCTTAGTTGCTGACCCACCGCAACTGGTTTCTGATCTGATCGACCACACTAGAGCTGCGTGGCGAGAGGACTTGCTTAGACAGGTGTTCATACCCATTGATGTGGAGGCGATCTTGCAAATACCGCTCTGTACACGGCTTGTGGACGATTTCTGGGCATGGAATGATGATCCAAGGGGGCGTTTTTCTGTACGGTCAGCTTATAAGATGATTGTCAAGATCAAGATTGGGCGCGAGGCATGGCTGGAGGAAAGGGAGGATCCTTCCAACTCTGAACATGAGATGAGGGGGTGGAACTCGCTATGGAACATGTTAGTGCCACCGAAACTGCGCTTTTTCACTTGGCGATTGGCGCAACACTCACTCCCTACGGGAGATGTCCTAAACCATCGTCATATGGCCACTACGAGTGCTTGCTCCCTATGCGGAGGGCAGGATAGCTGGCGGCATTCTTTGCTAGAGTGTAATGTGTCTAGGTGTGTGTGGGCACTTTCAGAAGTCGAGATGGTCGAGCACATGTGGGCAACCTCAGAACCTGACGCACGGCTGTGGCTCTTTGCCATGAATGACTCTCTTCCACCGAAGCAATTTCAGTTGATGATTGTTACTTTATGGGCGATTTGGAGTGCAAGACGGAAAGCTATACATGAGGATATATACCAGACTCCGTTTTCCACTGACAACTTCATCAAAGCTTACTTATCAGACATAGAGTTTTTGAAGAAGGAGGAAGCACATGGGATAGCAGTACCACGACCCCGTACGTGGATTCTACCACCAACAGATTACTACAAACTCAATGTGGACGCGGCCGTGTCACGCCCAGGTACGTTTGGCGCAGTTGGTGTGGTTTGCAGGGATGAGAGAGGTTTGTTCATGGGAGCGTCAGCTCTCGTTTTCAGAGGACTGCACAACCCCCAGGTGCTAGAAGCACTAGCTGTTCGGGAGGCATTAGCACTTTCAGAAGATCTCTATATCAACCATTTACTTGTTGCCTCTGATTGCAAGGTGGTGGTAGATGCAATCAGACAGGGAAGCTCAGCGGAATTTGGAGCCATTGTCGAGGAAATCAAGGCTAGAGCAACTACCTTTATTTCATGTTCGTTTACTCATGAGTATAGGACCTCCAATACGGAGGCCCATAATCTCGCAAAGCATGCGTTATCTTTAGGGTTTGGCCGACACACTTGGGTAGGACAACCCGGCGATCTTCTTTTTGTACCTATGAAGATTATGATTCAGTAATAAAGCTTTGTGAGATTCTCAAAAAAAAAATCTCTTTTCTATTATTTTTTTTATTCGCCTGTATTTCAAAATGTTCATTGATTGTTTATACTTACTATAAGTGTTCATTGTATATTTAAGGAAATTTTCACTTTATATTAAATGGAGGGCATGCATAAGATAAGAAAGAAGAATCTTACAAAAATAGCATGGAATAAGATTTGGTCCTGTTCATGGGAACTTTGTAAATATCTCATTTCAAAAATTGATATAATTGGGACTTTTCGAAGATTGCATACAACTAATTCATGACTAGCATGTACAGAATCAAAACTTCATTCTCGATTCTACGAGAATTTTTATGAACGTGTTTCATTTGCTTCTATTCAATGGAAGTTTCATTTTTTTCTCAGAATGTATCCTAATTTTTGGCCTAATTCTTCTTCTGATGATCAAAAATTTTCTATAAATGTTCAATGCGGTATGAAAAAATGTTCAACATATATCACAAAATGTTCAATGTGTATTTTTTATAATATATCATAAAAATGTTCAATTTGTATTTTAAATAGTTCAGTGTATATTACAAAAAGCTTCAATGTATATTAAAAAAGCGTATATTGAAAAATTTAATGTTTTTCAATTTTATTTCAACTTTTAGAAAAATGTACGTGTTTTAAAGTTTTGTTCAAATTTTGAAAAAAAATCACATTTTCAAATGTTATTTGATTTAAAAAAAATTGTTTACATTTTCCCAAGAATGTCGAAAAAATTAAAACAAAATGAATCAGCCGCTGTTGATATTAATTAGAGCATCTCCGATAGAAAATTTAGATGAAAAATATTTAATTATACATCTTAGAGGCCCCATAACGCTGCTCCAATAGATGATAGATGAAACAAATATTACATTACCTCCTCCCAAGTGATGTAAAAGTCCAGTCGCGCGCCAAACTGAAGGAAATATGCCCTAGAGACAATAATAAAGTTGTTATTTATATTTCCTTATATCATGATAAATATTTATTATTCATGCTAGAATTGTATTAACTGGAAACTTAGTACATGTGTGAATACATAGACAAACAGAGTGTCACTAGTATGCCTCTACTTGACTAGCTCGTTAATCAAAGATGGTTAAGTTTTCTAGCCATAGACATGAGTTGTCATTTGATGAACGGGATCACATCATTAGAGAATGATGTGATTGACTTGACCCATCCGTTAGCTTAGCACTATGATCGTTTAGTTTATTGCTATTGTTTTCTCCATAACTTATACATGTTCCTATGACAATGAGATTATCCAACTCCCAAATACCGTAGGAACATTTAGTGTGCTATCAAACGTCACAACGTAACTGGGTGATTATAAAGATGCTCTACAGGTGTCTCCGATGGTGTTTGTTGAGTTGGCATAGATCGAGTTTAGGATTTGTCACTCCGATTGTCGAAGAGGTATCCCTGGGCCCTCTCGGTAATGCACATCACTATAAGCCTTGCAAACAATGTGACTAATGAGTTAGTTGTGGGATGTTGCATTACGGAACGAGTAAAAAGACTTGCCGGTAACGAGATTGAACTAGGTATGATGATACCGACGATCGAATCTCGGACAAGTAACATACCGATGACAAAGGGAACAACGTATGTTGTTATGCGGTTTGACTGATAAAGATCTTCGTACAATATGTAGGAACCAATATGAGCATCCAGGTTCCGCTATTGGTTATTGACCGGAGATGAGTCTCGGTCATGTCTACATAGTTCTTGAAACCGTAGGGTCCGCATGCTTAACATTTGATGACGATCGATATTACGAGTTTATGTGTTTTGATGTACCGAAGGTAGTTCGGAGTCCTGGATGTGATTGCGGACATGACAAGGAGTCTCGAAATGGTCAAGACATGAAGATTTATATATTGGAAGGTTATGTTCGGACGCCGGAAAGGTTCGGATGAGTTCGGGCATATACCGGAGTACCGGGGGGTTACCGGGACCCCCCGGGGGCTAAATGGGCCTACATGGGCTTTAGTGGGAGAGATATGAGGCGGCAAAGAGGTGGGGGTGCCCCCCCAAGCCCAATCCGAATTGGGAGGGGGTCGGCCTCCCATTCCTTCCTCTCCTCTTCCCCTTCCTTCCCCCTCCTATTAGGACTAGGAAAGGGGGGGGGGTACCTACTCCTAGTAGGAGTAGGAATCCCCCCTTGGGGCGCACCATGAAGGGCGGGCCGGCCCCCTCCTCCCCTCCTTTATATACGGGGGAGGGGAGCACCCCATAGACACACAAGTTGAGAATTGTTTTAGCCGTGTGTGGTGCCCCCTCCACAGATACACACCTCGGTCATATCGTCGTAGTGCTTAGGCGAAGCCCTGCGCCGGTAACTTCATCATCACCGTCAACACGCCGCCGTGCTGACGAAACACTCCCTCGGCCTCAACTGGATCAAGAGTACGAGGGACGTCACCGAGCTGAACGTGTGCAGACACGGAGGTGTTGTGCGTTCGGTACTTGATCGGTTGGATCGCGAAGACGTTCGACTACATCAACTGCGTTTCTTGATGCTTCCGCTTTCGGTCTATGAGAGTACATAGACATACTCTTCCCTCTCATTGCTATGCATCCCTAGATAGATCTTGCGTGATCGTAGGAATTTTTTTGAAATACTGCATTCCCCAATAGTGGCATCCGAGCCAGGTCTATGCGTAGATGTTATATGCACGAGTAGAACACAAAGGAGTTGTGGGCGTGGGTATATACATATTGCTTGCCGTCACTAGTTGTTTCTTGATTCGGCGGTATTGTTGGATGAAGCGGCCCGGACCGACATTACATGACCGCGTTCATGAGACTGGTTCTACCGACGTGCTTTGCACACAGGTGGCTGGCGGGTGTCACTTTCTTCAACTTTAGTTGAATCGGATTCAATGAACAGGGTTCTTTCTGAAGATCAAGAAGCAATCACTATACTGCGTTGTGGTTTTTGATTCTTAGGTAAGAACAGTTCTTGCTAAGCCCGTAGCAGTCACGTAAAACTTGCAACAAAAAAGTACAGGACGTCTAACTTGTTTTTGCAGGGCATGTTGTGATGTGATATGGTCAAGACGTGATTATATAAATTGTTGTATGAGATGATCATGTTTTGTAACACAGTTATCGGCAACTGGCAGGAGCCATATGGTTGTCGCTTTATTGTATGAAATGCAATCGCCATATAATTGCTTTACTTTATCACTAAGCGATAGCAATAGTCATAGAAGCAATAGTTGGCGAGACGACAACGATACTACGATGGAGATCAAGGTGTCAAGCCGGTGATGATGGTGATCATGACGGTGCTTTGGAGATGGAGATCAAAGGCACAAGATGATGATGGCCATATCATATCACTTATATTGATTGCTTGTGATGTTTATCCTTTATGCATCTTATTTTGCTTAGTATGGCGGTAGCATTATAAGATGATCTCTCACTAAATTTAAAGGTATAAGTATTCTCCCTGAGTATGCACCGTTGCTACAGTTCGTTGTGCCGAGACACCACGTGATGATCGGGTGTGATAAGCTCTGCGTTCACATATAACGGGTGCAAGCCAGTTTTGCACAAGCAGAATACTCGGGTTAAACTTGACGAGCCTAGCATATGCAGATATGGCCTTGGAACACTAAGACCGAAAGGTCGAGCGTGAATCATATAGTAGATATGATCAACATAGTGATGTTCACCATTGAAAACTACTCCATCTCACGTGATGATCGGACATGGTTTAGTTGATATGGATAACGTGATCACTTAGATGATTAGAGGGATGTCTATCTAAGTGGGAGTTCTTAAGTAATATGGTTAATTGAATTTTAGTTTATCATGAAGTTAGTACCTGATAGTATTTTTGTAAGGACATATTTATCCCTAAGGTGTTTTGGTGATTGATGGCAATGCTTTTGTGGACTAATCATGTGCTTTGAGCTTTTCAGGGATTCATCCTTTGGCACGAGATGATTCTTTCCCCTCGGAGTTTTTTATTCAAGACGGTGTAGCTCTTTCGTTTCTAGTTTTGTGGTCTCGTCTCGTAGGAGTCACTGTACTATCAAGAGGGGGTCCGCTTTGGTATGGCTTGGGTGGAATCATCACGTACACTTCCTTTTCGCACCCTCTGAGCCTTCCCGCATCGATGGAGGTCTCTCTTCTTGCATTTTGAGCATGCTTTGGTCCAAGCGGTAGTACCGCGGTACCCAGCGGTAGTACCGCTTGTGGGTTCACAACCGCAGTACCGCTATGGTACCAGGCTCCTACCGCATCGACTCAAGGGGGTCGCCTCTCGTGTCGGGTTGTGCGGCACCTAGCAGCGGCAGTAGAAGCAGTAGTACCGCTCGAGAGCGGTAGTACCGCCCTACCACTGCAGCAGTACCGCACTGGGCATGTTTCCTGCTCTTTCTTCTAGCCCTCCCAGACTGCATGGTAGTA
This sequence comes from Triticum dicoccoides, assembly GCF_002162155.2. Classification (NCBI taxonomy): domain Eukaryota; kingdom Viridiplantae; phylum Streptophyta; class Magnoliopsida; order Poales; family Poaceae; genus Triticum; species Triticum dicoccoides. Next base: position 333,469,737 of record NC_041388.1, read on the forward strand.
CCACGAGGGGGAGCGGTAGTACCGCTGGGTCCAGCGGTAGTACCGCTACCCCCTACGGTAGTACCGCCCTCTGCGGAGCTGTTTTGGGGGTAACGGTTGGATTGTTCCCCCTTGTATAAAAGGGGTCCTCTTCTTCTTCGTGGACTTACCTCTTCCCCCAAAAGCTCCATTAATGCTCCAAGCTCCATTTTCACCCGATCTCTCTCCCTAGTCAATCAAACTTGTTGATTTGCTCGGGATTTGTTGAGAAGGCCCCGATCTACACTTCCACCAAGAGAAATTTGATTCCCCCCACTAATCCCTAGTGGATCTTGTTACTCTTGGGTGTTTGAGCACCCTAGACGGTTGAGGTCACCACGGAGCCATATTTCATTGTGGTGAAGCTTCGTGGTGTTGTTGGGAGCCTCCGATTAAGTTGTGGAGATTGCCCCAACCTTGTTTGTAAAGGTCCGGTCACCGCCTCCAAGGGCAACGATAGTGGAATCACGGCACCTCGCATTGTGTGAGGGCGTTAGGAGAATACGGTGGCCCTAGTGGCTTCTTGGGGAGCATTGTGCCTCCACACCGCTCAAACGGAGACGTACTTCCCCTCAAAATGAAGGAACTTCGGGAACACATCCTCGTCTCCACTGGCTCCACTCTTGGTTATCTCGTACCTTTACTTGTGCAAGCTTACTTGTGTTATTTCCCTTGCTTGCGTGTGTGCTTGTTGTTGTTGCATCATATAGGTTGCTCACCTAGTTGCATATCTAGACAACCTACTTTGATGCAAAGTTTAATTGGTAAAGAAAAGTTAAAAATTGTTAGTTGCCTATTCACCCCCCTCTAGTCAACCATATCGATCCTTTCAATTGGTATCAGAGCCCCGTCTCTTTACTAAGGACTTTGTTGTCCGGAGAGTATGGTTGACACCGTAGACGGTGTGAAGGAGCAATCCGGTGTGAATCCGATCTTGTCTACGGGCGATGGGGGAACCTCGGTCTCTCGTGAGGAATTCAATGTGGCCTTGGAGACATTGAAAACCTCCATGACGACCGAGGTTGAAAGCATGTTTACTAAATTCATTGAAGGGCTTAAACTATCCACCGCACCGTTGAAAGTGGGTGATCCCACTGACAAGGTGACGGATGCCAACTCCGACAAGGGGGAAGCTACTAGTGAAAAGGCTCCTTCTTCTAGTGGTAAAAATGGCACTGGCATCTTTGCCCATGTGGAACCACCACTTTTTTATGGTGGACCGATTCCTTCCACTCATTTGAATCATGCCGGTCCTCCCTCTAAGATTGTGAAAAATGAGGATTTCGATTCTTGGGTCTATCGGTTTAAGCATCATTTAAATCATGTGAATACTAATCTTTGGAGAATCATTGAAGAAGGTTTCTATCCACATGACCGAAGCAACTTCACTCCAAGAGAAGCCGCGGATAATCAATTCAATGATAATGCTCTCTTCATCATCCAAGATGCAATTCCACCCGAAGATCTTCCTCACCTCCGGCCCTATGCCATAGCCAAAGATGCATGGCACCAAGTTGTTTCTCTCTACTGGGGAAGCACAAGCATTCAACGCTCCAACTATGAAGTGGTGCAAGATGAAGCCGATGAGTTTGCAATCAAGGAAGATGAAGAACCTCGCGAGCTTTATCGAAGAGTAACCAAACTCGCGGTTTCACTCCGAGATCATGGGAGCAAGGACACGGATGACAATTGGATCAAGCGCAAATTCCTCAAGGCAATGATGCCTTACCACAAGGCTATGTCCTCCGTCATTCGTCAAAGGCCGAACTTCCACACCTTGTCCTCAAGTGAAGTGTTGGATGAGTTTGTGGCTATGAGTATCTTGGACAAGACCGCCGACAATGCGGTGCTTCGCTCTCAAAGGGCAAAGAAGCCCAACCTTGCATTGAAGGCCAAGGTTTGTGTTGAAGAAGAAGAAGAGGAAGAAGAGGAAAGCAACCCCGAAGATACAAAGTATGCCTATCATGAACACATGGCTCTTGCTTCAAGGCAATTTTGGAGCAAGAAAAACTCAAGGCTAAACTTCAACAAGAACAACTCAAGTGGCAGGAAGAGCAAGCAACATGTGAGGACTTGCTATAATTGTGGCAATGTGAGCCATTTTGTTGCGGAGTGCCCGTATGAGAAGAGGGAAGACAATGGTGGCAAGCTCATCCGAAAGGACAAAGCAAAGTCTTTCCCAAACAAGAGCAACTTCACCAAGAAGACCCCTCACAAGGCGTTGGTGGTTCAAGAAGAGTACCATGAGGATGATGATGATGATGAAGATGGTGAGTCGGTTGACATGGCCTCCGTTGCCATTGCAACAACTCCACGAGTGTCTCTCTTCGACTCACCCAATGAGAACATCACCGCCAAGTGCCTCATGGCTAAAGCCACCAACAAGGTAACCCCCAACATCAAAACTACCATCATTAATAATCCTTCCTTGACGGATTGCATTGATGAATATGAGGGATCTGATGTGGAGGAAAATGAGTTTGAGTCCTTTATGGGTAAACTCAAGGGTAAATCCAAGAAGCATTTCGTTGCTCTCTTGGAACAACTTGGTGAAGCCAATGACATGATCGAGGCTCACGAAGATACTATCTCCAAGATGGAGGGGCATAGTCGTGACTATGCCGATGAGATTTCGGATCTTTCCAATGCTCTTAAGGAAGAGTGTGGTCTTCATTTGGCTCTTGAGGAGTCACACAACGTTGATCAGGCTAAGTTAAAGAAAGATTTTGATCATGCTCTTGTTGTTTATCGTGTGCTAAACTCCGAGAAGGTCAAGCTTGGGGTTGATCTTGCTAGACTCAAATAGGAGTTTGACCTACTTGACAAGGCTCACAAGGTCTTGAAGGGTGCTCATGCTAGCCTCAAAGAGTCTCATGATCAACTTCAAGTAAAGCTAACCAAGGAGAAAGCCACTTTTCCTCGTATGATGTTAATTGATAATGCAAATGCTACTAACCCATGTTGTGAGCATGTGCATCTTGTTGAGGAGAACGCTAAGTTGAAGGTGCAACTTGAGAAAGGTCTTGTGTCTTGCATACAATGCGAGAAGAACCTCAACGACCTTTTGAGCAACCAAAAGGAAGTTGTGGCCAAAGAAGGGATTGGGTACGTGCCCAAGTACAAGAACAAGAATAAGAATGACAAGGCCAAACGACCTCCTCCTCTCAAGCTAACTTTGTGAAGGAGGGAGAGGGTGCTACTAAGGATAAGGAGAAGAACACCATGAGGGGTAGTGATGCCAAGAAGGGCAACGCTTCCCTTCCCAACAAAGCCGACGACTTTAACCCTTCCTATGTGTTGTGCTGTGCTAGTGATGGACATGTTTATGCCAAATTTGTTGGTTATCCTTATGAATATATTGAATGGTCTATTTGGGTTCCTAAGACCCTTGTTACTAACATCAAAGGACCCATTACAAAATGGGTACCTAAAACCAAGCATTGATCTCTTGTAGGTGTTTGCTTCCGGTGGGGATCATGGTTGCTCGATAGTGGAGCTACTAATCATATGACCGGAAGCAAGGACTTGGTGGTGGACGTGCAAAAGATTCCATCCATGCCCACCAATATCGAGTGGGGTGACGCCTCGTCCTCTAAGGTATTGGGACTCAGCAAGGTTGTCATTTCTCATGATCTTACGATCGAGAAGGTCATGCTTGTTGAGTCCCTTGCATAGAATTTACTTTCCGTTCGTCAACTAGCACTCATGGGTTTTGCCACCTTCTTTGATGTTGATACCGCGGTCCTCTTGTGGATCAAGACTCTTAAAGTAGCCTTTGTTGGGCATGTCGAAAACGGTCTCTATGTGATTAACTTTTCGGAGTGACTCACTAAGACCGCGACATGCCTAATGGCTAAAGTTGACGTGGGATGGCTTTGGCATCGCCGTCTAGCCCATGTCAATATGAGATCTTTGCAAAGTCTTCTAAAGGGGGACCATGTCTGTGGACTAAAAAATGTGAGTTTTGCCAAAGATCGTGCTTGCAGTGCTTGTATCGAAGGAAAGCTACATGAAAAGGCTCACCCTCCCACGACTATCATTTTGCTCGAAGAGGCCTTTGGAGCTCCTTCACATGGATCTCTTTGGGCCTCCATATTTTGATAGTCTTGGGGGTAGGAAGTATTTCTTGGTGATTGTGGATGATTATTCAAGATACACTTGGGTATATTTCTTCAAGAGGAAGAGTGAGACTCAACAAACCGTCATTAACTTTGCAAATGAAGCTCAATGTTAACACAATGCAAAGATCTTGACAATAAGAAGTGACAACTGTTGGGGAATGTAGTAATTTCAAAAAAATTCCTACGCACACGCAAGATCATGGTGATGCATAGCAACGAGAGGGGAGAGTGTGTCTACATACCCTCGTAGACCGAAAGCGGAAGGGTTAGCACAACGCGGTTGATGTAGTCGTATGTCTTCACGATCCGACCGATCAAGTACCGAATGCACGACACCTCCGAGTTCTGCACACGTTCAACTCGATGACATCCCTCGAACTCCGATCCAGCCAAACTTTGAGGGAGAGTTCCCTCAGCACGACGGCGTGGTGATGATGTTGATGTTCTACCGTCGCAGGGCTTCGCCTAAGCACCGCTATGATATTATCGAGGTAGACTATGGTGGAGAGGGGCACCGCACACAGCTAAAAGATCCAAGAGATCAATTGTTGTCTATGGGGTGACCCTCTCCTTCGTATATAAAGGAGGGGAGGAGAGGGCCGGCCAAGGGGAGGAGGCGCGCCCAAGGGGGGGAGTCCTACTCCCACCGGGAGTAGGACTCCTCCTTTTCCAATTTGGAGAGGGAGAGGGAAGGAAGAGGAAGGAGGGAGGAAGGGAAGGGGGGCGGACCCCTCCCAATTCGGATTGGGCTTGGGGGGCGTGCCCCCTCCCTTGCTCCTTTCCCCTCCTTTCCACTAAAGCCCATTAAGGCCCATATACCTCCCGGGGGTTCCGATAACCTCCCGGTGCTCCGGTATTATCCCGATCTCAGCCGAAACCATTCCGGTATCCAAATATAGTCGTCCAATATATCAATCTTTATGTATCTAACATTTCGAGACTCCTCATCATGTCCGTTATCACATCCGGGACTCCGAACTACCTTCGGTACATCAAAAACCATAAACTCATAATATAACTGTTATCGAACTTTAAGCGTGCGAACCCTATGGGTTCGAGAACTATGTGGACATGACCGAGACACGTCTCCTGTCAATAACCAATAGCGGAACCTGGATGCTCATATTGTCTCCTACATATTCTACAAAGATCTTTATCGGTCAAACCGCATAACAACATACGTTGTTCCCTTTGTCATCGGTATGTTACTTGCCCGAGATTCGATCGTCGGTATCTCAATACCTAGTTCAATCTCGTTACCGGTAAGTCTCTTTACTCGTTCTGTAACACCTCATTAGTTGCAATGCTTGCAAGGCTTAAGTGATGTGCATTACCGAGTGGGCCCAGAGATACCTCTGCGACAATCGGAGTGACAAATCCTAATCTCGAAATATGCCAACCCAACAAGTACCTTCGGAGACACATGTAGAGCACATTTATAATCACCTAGTTACGTTGTGACGTTTGGTAGCACACAAAGTGTTCCTCCGGTAAACGGGAGTTGCATAATCTCATAGTTATAGGAACATGTATAAGTGATGAAGAAAGCAATAGCAACAAACTAAACGATCAAGTGCTAAGCTAACGGAATGGGTCAAGTCAATCACATCATTTTCCTAATGATGTGATCCCGTTAATCAAATGACAGCTCTTTGTCTATGGCTAGGAAACATAACCATATTTGATTAATGAGCTAGTCAAGTAGAGGCATACTAGTGACACTCTATTTGTCTATGTATTCACACATGTATGTATCATGTTTCCGGTTAATACAATTCTAGCATGAATAATAAACATTTATCATGAAATAAGGAAATAAATAATAACTTTATTATTGCCTCTAGGGCATATTTCCTTCAGTCTCCCACTTGCACTAGAGTCAATAATCTAGTTCACATCGCCATGTGATTTAACACCAATAGTTCACATCACCATGTGATTAATACCCATAGTTTACATCGTCATGTGACCAACACCCAAAGGGTTTACTAGAGTCAATACTCTAGTTTACATTGTCATGTGGCCAACACTCAAAGGGTTTACTAGAGTCAGTAACCTAGTTCACATCGTCATGTGATTAACACCCGAAGAGTACTAAGGTGTGGTCATGTTTTTCTTGTGAGAGAAGTTTAGTCATCGGGTCTGCCAAATTCAGATCCGTATGTATTTTGCAAATTTCTATGTCAACAATGCTCTGCACGGAGCTACTCTAGCTAATTGCTCCCACTTTCAATATGTATCCAGATTAGGATTTGGAGTCATCTGGATCAGTGCCAAAACTTGCATCGACGTAACCCTTTACGATGAACTTTTTGTCACCTCCATAACCGACAAACATATCCTTATTCCACTAAGGATACCAGTGATCTACTCTTAGATCACTATTGTACTCCCTTGCCAAATTCAGGGCAGGGTATACAATAGGTCTGGTACACGGCATGGCATACTTTATAGAACCTATAGCTGAAGCATAGGGAATGACTTTCATTCTCTCTCTATCTTCTGCCGTGGTTGGGTTTTGAGTCTTACTCAACTTCACACCTTGCAACACAGGCAAGAACTCTTTCTTTGACGGTTCCATTTTGAACTACTTCAAAAACTTGTCAAGGTATGTACTCATTGAAAATTTTTATCAAGTGTCTTGATCTATCTCTATTGATCTTGATGCTCAATATGTAAGTAGCTTCACCGAGGTCTTTCATTAAAAAACTCTTATTCAAATATCCTTTTATGCTATCCAGAAATTCTTTATCATTTCCAATCAACAATATGTCATCCACATATAATATCAGAAATGCTACATAGCTCCCACTCATTTTCCTGTAAATACAGGCTTCTCCAAAAGTCTGTATAAAACCATATGATTTGATCACACTATCAAAACTTTTATTCCAACTCCGAGAGGCTTGCACCAGTCCATAAATGGATCGCTGGAGCTTGCATACTTTGTTAGCTCCCTTTGGATTGACAAAACCTTCTGGTTGCATCATATACAACTCTTCTTCCAGAAATCCATTCAGGAATGTAGTTTTGACATCCATTTGCCAAATTTCATAATCATAAAATGCAACAATTGCTAACATGATTCGGACAGACTTAAGCATCGCTACGGGTGAGAAGGTCTCATCATAGTCAATCCCTTGAACTTGTCGAAAACCTTTTGCAATAAGTCAAGCTTTATAGACGGTAACATTACCATCAGCGTCAGTCTTCTTCTTGAAGATCCATTTATTCTCGATGGCTTGCCGATCATTGGGCAAGTCAACCAAAGTCCACACTTTGTTCTCATACATGGATCCCATCTCAGATTTCATGGCCTCAAGCCATTTTGCGGAATCAGGGCTCACCATCGCTTCTTCATAGTTCGTAGGTTCGTCATAGTCTAGCAACATAACCTCCAGAACAGGATTACCATACCACTATGGTGCGGATCTTACTCTGGTTGACCTACGAGGTTCAGTAACAACTTGATCTGAAGTTTCATGATCATCATCATTAACTTCCTCACTAATTGGTGTAGACGTCACAGGAACCGGTTTCTTTGATGAACTACTTTCCAATAAGGGAGCAGGCACTGTTACCTCATCAAGGTCTACTTTCCTCCCACTCACTTCTTTCGACAGAAACTCCTTCCCTAGAAAGGGTCCATTCTTAGCAACGAATGTCTTGCCCTCGGATCTATGATAGAAGGTGTACCCAACTGTTTCTTTTGGGTATCATATGAAGACACATTTCTCCAATTTGGGTTCGAGCTTATCAGGTTGAAGCTTTTTCACATAAGCATCGCAGCCCCAAACTTTAAGATATGACAACTTTGGTTTCTTGCCAAACCATAGTTCATAAGGTGTCATCTCAATAGATTTTGATGGTGCCCTATTTAACTTGAATGCGGCCGTCTCTAAAGCATAACCCCAAAATGATAGCGGTAAATCAATAAGAGACATCATAGATCGCACCATATCTAGTAAAGTATGATTACGACGTTCGGACACACCATTACGCTATGGTGTTCCAGGTGGCATGAGTTTGCGAAACTATTCCACATTGTTTTAATTGAAGACCAAACTCGTAACTCAAATATTCGCCTTTGCGATCAGATCGTAGAAACTTTATTTTATTGTTACGATGATTTTCCACTTCACTCTGAAATTCTTTGAACTTTTCAAATGTTTCAGACTTATGTTTCTTCAAGTAGATATACCCATATCTGCTCAAATCATCTGTGAAGGTCAGAAAATAACGATACCCGCCGCGAGCCTCAACACTCATCGGACTGCATACATTGGTATGCATTATTTCCAACAAGTTTGTTGCTCGCTACATTGTTTCGGAGAACGGAGTTTTAGTCATCTTGCCCATGAGGCATGGTTTGCAAGCATCAACTGATTCATAATCAAGTGATTCCAAAAGCCCATCAGGATGGAGTTTCTTCATGTGCTTTACACCAATATGACCCAAACGGCAGTGCCACAAATAAGTTGCACTATCATTATTAACTTTGCATCTTTTGGTTTCAATATTATGAATATGTGTATCACTACTATCAAGATCCAACAAACCAATTTCATTGGGTGTATAACCATAGAAGGTTTTATTCATGTAAACAGAACAACAATTATTCTCTAACTTAAATGAATAATAGTAATGCAATAAACATGATCAAATCATATTCATGCTCAACACAAACACCAAATAACATTTATTTAGGTTCAACACTAATCCTGAAAGTATAGGGAGTGTGCAATGATGATCATATCATTCTTGGAACTACTTCCAACACACATCGTCACTTCACCCTTAACTAGTTTCTGTTCATTCTACAACTCCCGTTTCGAGTTACTACTCTTAGCAACTGAACCAGTATCAAGTACTGAGGGGTTTGCTATAAACACTAGTAAAGTACACATCAATAACATGTATATCAAATATACCTTTGTTCACTATGACATCCTTCTTATCCGCCAAGTATCTAGGGCAGTTCCACTTCCAGTGACTAGTCCCTTTGCAGTAAAAGCACTTAGTCTCAGGCTTAGGTCCAGACTTGGGCTTCTTCACTTGAGCAGCAACTTGCTTGTCGTTATTCTTGAAGTTCCCCTTCTTCCCTTTGCCCTTTTCTTGAAACTAGGGTCTTGTTAACCATCAAGACTTGATGCTTTTCTTGATTTCTACCTTCGTCGATTTCAGCATCACGAAGAGCTTGGGATTCGTTTCCGTTATCCCTTGCATATTATAGTTCATCATGAAGTTCTAGCAACTTGGTGATAGTGACTAGAGAACTCTGTCAATCACTATCTTATCTGGAAGATTAACTCCCACTTGATTCAAGTGATTGCAGTACTCAGACAATCTGAGCACATGCTTACTGGTTGAGCTATTATCCTCCATCTTGTAGGAAAAGTAATGTCAGAGGTCTCATACCTCTCGACACGGGCATGAGTACGAAATACCAATTTCAACTCTTGGAACATCTTATATGCTCCGCGGCGTTCAAAACATTTTTGAAGTCCCGGTTCTAAGCCGTAAAGCATGGTGCACTAAACTATCAAGTAGTTATCATACCGAGCTTTTGTCAAAAACGTTCAAAACGTCTGCATCTGCTCCTGCAATAGTTCTGTCACCTAGCGGTGCATCAAGGACATAATATTTCTATGCAGCAATGAGGATAATCCTCATATCACGGAGCTAGTCCGCATCTTTGCTACTAACATCTTCCAACTTATTTTTCTCTAGGAACATATCAAAAATAAAACAGGGGAGCTAAACGCGAGCTATTGATCTACAACATAGATATGCTAATACTATTAGGACTAAGTTCATGATAAATTTAAGTTCAATTAATCATATTACTTAAGAACTCCCACTTAGATAGACATCCCTCTAATCATCTAAGTGATCACGTGATCCAAATCAACTAAACCATAACCGATCATCACGTGAAATGGAGTAATTTTCAAAGGTGAACATCATTATGTTGATCATATCTACTATATGATTCACGCTCGACCTTTTGGTCTCAGTGTTCTGAGGCCATATCTGCATATGCTAGGCTCGTCAAGTTTAACCTGAGTATTCTGCGTGTGCAAAACTGGCTTGCACCCGTTGTAGATGGACATAGAGCTTATCACACCCGATCATCATGTGGTGTCTGGGCACGACGAACTTTGGCAACGGTGCATACTCAGGGAGAACACTTTTATCTTGAAATTTAGTGAGAGATCATCTTATAATGCTACCGTTAATCAAAGCAAAATAAGATGCATAAAAGATAAACATCACATGCAATCAATATAAGTGATATGATATGGCCATCATCATCTTGTGCTTGTGATCTCCATCTCCGAAGCACCGTCATGATCACCATCGTCACTGGCGCGACACCTTGATCTCCATCGTAGCATCGTTGCCATCTCGCCAACTATTGCTTCTACGACCATCGCTACCGCTTAGTGATAAAGTAAAGCAATTACATGGCGATTGCATTGCATACATTAAAGCGACAACCATATGGCTCCTTCCAGTTGCCGATAACTCGGCTACAAAACATGATCATCTCATACAATAAAATATAGCATCATGTCTTGACCATATCATGACGTCTCCAACGTATCTATAATTTTTGATTGCTCCATGCTATATTATCTACTGTTTTGGATGTTTATGGGCTTTATTATACACTTTTATATCATTTTTGGGACTAACCTATTAACCCAGAGCCCAGTGCCAGTTTCTGTTACCTTGTTTTAGAATATCGCAGAAAAGGAAAACCAAACGGAGTCCAATTGACCTGAAACTTCACGGAACATATTTTTGGATCAGAAGCAACCAGGGAGACTTGGAGTCTACGTCAAGGAAGCTTCGAGGAGGCCACGAGGTAGGGGGGTGCGCCCACCCCCTAGGGCGCGCCCTCCACCCTCGTGGGCCCCTCGTGCCCCCCTGACGTACTTCTTCCGCCTATATATCTCCATATACCCAAAAAACATCCGGGAGCACAATAGATCGGGAGTTCCGCCGCCAGAAGCCTCCATAGCCACCGAAAACCAATATAGACCTGTTCCGGCACCCTGCCGGAGGGGGCAATCCTTCTCCGGTGGCCATCTTCATCATCCCGGTGCTCTCCATGACGAGGAGGGAGTAGTTCTCCCTCGGGGCTGAGGGTATGTACCAGTAGCTATGTGTTTGATCTCTCTCTCTCTCTCTCGTGTTCTTGATTTGGCACGATCTTGATGTATCGCGAGCTTTGCTATTATAGTTGGATCTTATGTTTCTTCTCCCCCTCTACTCTCTTGTAATGGATTGAGTTTTCCCTTGAAGTAATCTTATCGGATTGAGTCTTTAAAGATTTGAGAATACTTGATGTATGTCTTATTGTGCGTATCTGTGGTGACAATGGGATATCACGTGATTCACTTGATGTATGTTTTGGTGATCAACTTGCGGGTTGCGCCCATGAACCTATGCATAGGGGTTGGCACACGTTTTTGTCGTGATTCTCTGGTAGAAACTTTGGGGCACTCTTTGAGGTTCTATGTGTTGGTTGAATAGATGAATCTGAGATTGTGTGATGCATATCGTATAATCATACCCGCGGATACTTGAGGTGACATTGGAGTATCTAGGTGATAGTAGGGTTTTGGTTGATTTGTGTCTTAAGGTGTTATTCTAGTACGAACTCTAGGGTTGTTTGTCACATTTATAGGAATAGCCCAATGGATTGATTGGAAAGAATAACTTTGAGGTGGTTTCATACCCTACCATAATCTCTTCGTTCGTTCTCCGCTATTAGTGACTTTGGAGTGACTCTTTGTTGCATGTTGAGGGATAGTTATGTGATCCAATTGTGTTATCATTGTTGAGGGAACTTGCACTAGCGAAAGTATGAACCCTAGGCCTTATTTCCTATCATTGCAATACTGTTTATGATCACTTTTATCACTTGCTACCTTGCTTTTTTATATTTTCAGATTACAAAACCATTATCTACTATCCATATACCACTTGTATCACCATCTCTTCGCCGAACTAGTGCACCTATAAAATTTACCATTGTATTGGGTGTGTTGGGGACACAAGGGACTCTTTGTTATTTGGTTGCAGGGTTGCTTGAGAGAGACCATCTTCATCCTACGCCTCCTATGAATTGATAAACCTTAGGTCATCCACTTGAGGGAAATTTGCTACTGTCCAACAAACCTCTGCACTTGAAGGCCCAACAACGTCTACAAGAAGAAGGTTGTGTAGTAGACATCAAGCTCTTTTCTGGCGCCGTTGCCGGGGAGGTGAGTGCTTGAAGGTATATCTTTAGATCTTGCAATCGAGTCTTTTAGTTTCTTGTTTTATCACTAGTTTAGTTTATAAAAGAAAATGAAAAAATGGAATTGAGTTTGTCTCATATGCTTCATCTATTTAATATCTTTCGTGAGTATGATGGAAAGGAAAATTGTGCTAAAGTGTTAGAAGAAGAATGCATTAAAATGTTTGGCACTAAATCTTTGAATGATGAGCAGGATTGCAATGTTGTTAGTATGAACTCCTTGAATATCCATAGTACTAATGATGATTGCACTAGTTATGATGAAAATGTCTCCTATAAACATGTCAATTTTTGTGGAGTGCATTCGGTTTGCAAGTATACACCAAATAGGGAAGATAGATATTGCAAGAGGCATAAGTATTTAGAAACTAAATTGTTGCAAGAAAGTCTTGATGATTGTGCTGAAAAATTCAATATTTTTCGCACCCCTTGTGAACTTTGCAATGAACATGGTCATTTAAATCTCCAATGCAAATTGTTTCATGACCGAATCGTATCCAAAAATTGTGATAATTTGATTACCCTTGAGCATCATAAAGAGCTTACTCTTCTTTTGGGGTATGAGGAAATCAAACGTATAACTGAGGGTATTCCAAAGTTTAATCTTGATTTTGATCTAGAGAAAATTTATATGTATTGTGCGGTGAATTATATTGAAAATCCTTATATCGCCAACTACATAAAGAAAAGAAAACAAATAGAAGATGAAGAGAATACTAATGAAAGGGAAGAGACTTCCCAATACCCTCCTATTATTTCTTATGATGAATCAGGTAACGAGGAGGAGCCTCCTATTCAACCAATCTCATTAATAAGGAGCTCCAAAAAGAGGATTGAACCCACACATGATGTGGTGAAGAAGAAGAAAATAAAAAGGAAGAGAGGTAAAAAGATATCTCTCCCAAATAATGCTGCTCCTATTACTATTGTGCCTCATGAAAATATAATTGTGGAAGATAATGATACTTCTTATGATCTTGAAAATCTTTTTGGCACTTGCTTAGAAGAATATGATAATTGCTATACTATTGGTGCTATCCATACTATTAATGATGAGAGTGATTATGCTTATGATATGAAAAGGCCCAAGCTTGGGGATGCTATGTTTGATGAAGGTGATGTTTTTGAGAATATATTTGCTGCAATTAATGTCAGTCCCAAGCTTGGGGAAGCTATGTTTAATGACGATATTTTTAGTCTCCCAAGTTTTGATATGCAAATTTATAATGATGATAGCATGCCTCCTACCTATGATGATTATTGTGATGATACTTATGCTATAAAAAGTAGTGATTATATTTATAAAACTTGTCATGATTATGGTTACCCCTTTTCTGAACATTACTCTTTTAATGTGGAAACAATTTATAGTATTCGAGTTTCTTATGATACTCCCACTATTCCGAATGAGAAGAATTTTGCTTATGTGGAGAGTAATAAAATTTCTATGCTTGAAGATCACAAAAAGAATGCTTTAGATGCTGGTTATATTGTTGAATTAATTCATGATGCTACTTAAAATTATTATGAGGGAGGAATATATGCTTGTAGGAATTTCAATAATATCAAGTTTCCTCTCTATGTGCTCAAAGTTTTGAAGTTATGCTTGTTTTGCCCTCCTATGCTAGTTGATTATTGTTCCCATAAGTTGTTTAATCACAAAATACCTATGCATAGGAAGATGGTTAGACTTAAATGTTCTAGTCATATTCTTCACGATGCTCTCTTTATGTTTCAATTCTTATCTTTTATGTGAGCATCGTCAAAATCATCATGCCTAGCTAGGGGCGTAAAACGATAGCGCTTGTTGGGAGGCAACCCAACTTTATTTTTGTTCCATGCTTTTTGCTCCTGTTTAGTAATAAATAATTCATCTAGCCTCTGTTTAGATGTGGTTTTATGCTTTTAATTAGTGTTAGTGCCAAGTAGAACCTTTGGGAAGATTTGGGGAAAGTCTTTGCGATCTTGCTGTAAAAGATAGAAACTTTAGCACTCACGAGAATTGCTGCCATTTTTTATTGGAGAGTGATATTTAGTTAATTATTTTTGCAGATGATTAATAGATAAATTCCTCACGTCCAGCAATTTATTTGAGAATTTATGAGTTCCATAAGTATACGTTTGATACAGATTACTATAGATTGTTCTGTTTTTGACAGATACTATTTTTTGTGTGTTATTTGCTTATTTTGATGAATCTATGGCTATTAAAATAGTTTATAAACCATAGATAAGTTGGAATACAGTAGGTTTAACACCAATATAAATAAAGAATGAGTTCATTACAGTACCTTGAAGTGGTGTTTTGTTTTCTTTCGCTAACGGAGCTTATGAGTTTTCTGTTAAGTTTTGTGTTGTGAAGTTTTCAAGTTTTCGGTAAAGATTCGATGGACTATGGAACAAGGAGTGGCAAGAGCCTAAGCTTGGGGATGCCCCGGAAGGCATCCCCTCTTTTGTCTTCGTTCATCGGTAACTTTACTTGGAGCTATATTTTTATTCGCCACATGATATGTGTTTTGCTTGGAGCATCATTTTATTTTCTTTAGTTTTGCTTGCTGTTTGAATAAAATACCAAGATCTGAAATTCTTAAATGTTAGAGAGTCTTCACATAGTTGCATAATTATTCGACTACTCATTGATCTTCACTTATATCTTCCGGAGTAGTTTGTTGTTGCTCTAGTGCTTCACTTATATCTTTTTAGAGCACGGTGGTGGTAGTATAGAAATAGATGAACTCTCATGCTTCACGTATATCATTTTGAGAGTTTTTAAATAGCATGGTAATTCGCTTAAATAATCCTAATATTCTAGGCATCCAAGAATAGTAAAAACTTTCATATAGAGTATTGAATACTAAGAGAAGTTTGATGCTTGATGATTGTTTTGAGATATGGAGGTAATAATATCAAAGTCGTGCTAGTTGAGTAGTTGTGAATTTGAGGAATACTTGTGTTGAAGTTTGCAAGTCCCGTAGCATGCACGTATGGTAAACGTTGTGTAACAAATTTGAAACATGAGGTGTTATTTGATTGGCTTCCTTATGAGTGGTGGTCGGGGACGAGCGATGGTCTTTTCCTACCAATCTATCCCCCTAGGAGCATGCGCGTAGTGCCGAGGTTTTTGATGACTTGTAGATTTTTGCAATAAGTATGTGAGTTCTTTATGACTAATGTTGATTCCATGGATTATACGCACTCTCACCCTTCCATCATTGCTAGCCTCTTCGGTACCGTGCATTGCCCTTTCTCACATTGAGAGTTGGTGCAAACTTCGCCGGTGCATCCAAACCCCATGATATGATACGCTCTTTCACACATAAACCTCCTTATATCTTCCTCAAAACATCCACCATACCTACCTATTATGGCATTTCCATAGCCATTCCGAGATATATTGCCATGCAACTTTCCACCGTTCCGTTTATCATGACACATTCATCATTGTCATATTGCTTTGCATGATCATGTAGTTGACATCGTATTTGTGGCAAAGCCACCGTTCATAATTTTTCATACATGTCACACTTGATTCATCGCAATCCCGGTACACCGCCGGAGGCATTCATATAGAGTCATCTTTTGTTATAGCATCGAGTTGTAATCATTGAGTTGTAAATAAATAGAAGTGTAATGATCATCATTTTCTAGAGCATTGTCCCAAGTGGGGAATAAAAAAAAAGAGAAGGCCCCCCAAAAAAGAGAATGGCCATAAAAAAAGAGAAGGCCCAAAAAAATGAAAAAAATGAAAATAAGAGAAAAAGAGAGAAGGGACAATGCTACTATCCTTTGCCACACTTGTGCTTCAAAGTAGCACCATGATCTTCATGATAGAGAGTCTCTTGTTTTGTCACTTTCATATACTAGTGGGAATTTTTCGTTATAGAACTTGGCTTGTATATTCCAACAATGGGCCTCCTCAAGTGCCCTAGGTCTTCGTGAGCAAGCAAGTTGGATGCACACCCACTTAGTTTCTTTTGTTGAGCTTTCATACATTTATAGCTCTGGTGCATCTGTTGCATGGCAATCCCTACTCCTTGTATTAACATCAACCGATGGGCATCTCCATAGCCCATTGATTAGCCTCGTTGATGTGAGACTTTCTCCTTTTTTGTCTTCTCCACATAACCCCCATCATCATATTCTATTCCACCCATAGTGCTATGTCCATGGCTCACGCTCATATATTGCGTGAAAGTTTATAGGTTTGAGATTACTAAAGTATGAAACAATTGCTTGGCTTGTCATCAGGGTTGTGCATGATGAGATCATTCTTGTGTGACGAAAATGGAGCATGACTAAACTATATGATTTTGTAGGGATGAACTTTCTTTGGCCATGTTATTTTGAGAAGACATGATTGCTTAGTTAGTATGCTTGAAGTATTATTATTTTTATGTCAATATGAACTTTTATCTTGAATCTTTCGGATCTGAATATTCATGCCACAATTAAGAAAAATCTCACTGAAATTATGCCAAGTATCACTCCGCATCAAAAATTCTGTTTTTATCATTTACCTACTCGAGGACGAGTAGGAATTAAGCTTGGGGATGCTGATACGTCTCCAACGTATCTATAATTTTTGATTGCTCCATGCTATATTATCTACTGTTTTGGATGTTTATGGGCTTTATTATACACTTTTATATCATTTTTGGGACTAACCTATTAACCCAGAGCCCAGTGCTAGTTTCTGTTTTTACCTTGTTTTAGAATATCGCAGAAAAGGAAAACTAAACGGAGTCCAATTGACCTGAAACTTCACAGAACTTATTTTTGGATCAGAAGCAACCAGGGAGACTTGGAGTCTACGTCAAGGAAGCTTCGAGGAGGCCACGAGGTAGAGGGCGCGCCCACCCCCCTAGGGCACGCCCTCCACCCTCGTGGGCCCCTCGTGGCCCCCTGCCGTACTTCTTCCGCCTATATATCTCCATATACCCAAAAAAACATCCGGGAGCACAATAGATCGGGAGTTCCGCCGCCAGAAGCCTCTGTAGCCATCGAAAACCAATCTAGACTCGTTCCGGCACCCTGCCGGAGGGGGCAATCCTTCTCCGGTGGCCATCTTTATCATCCCGGTGCTCTCCATGACGAGGAGGGAGTAGTTCTCCCTCGGGGCTGAGGGTATGTACCAGTAGCTATGTGTTTGATCTCTCTCTCTCTCTCTCTCGTGTTCTTGATTTGGCACGATCTTGATGTATCGCAAGCTTTGCTATTATAGTTGGATCTTATGTTTCTTCTCCCCCTCCACTCTCTTGTAATGGATTGAGTTTTCCCCTTGAAGTAATATTATCGGATTGAGTCTTTAAAGATTTGAGAACACTTGATGTATGTCTTGCCGTGCATATCTGTGGTGACAATGGGATATCACGTGATTCACTTGATGTATGTTTTGGTGATCAACTTGCGGGTTGCGCCCATGAATCTATGCATAGGGGTTGGCACACGTTTTCGTCGTGATTCTCCAGTAGAAACTTTGGGGCACTCTTTGAGGTTCTATGTGTTGGTTGAATTGATGAATCTGAGATTGTGTGATGCATATCGTATAATCATACCCGCGGATACTTGAGGTGACATTGGAGTATCTAGGTGACATTAGGGTTTTGGTTGATTTGTGTCTTAAGGTGTTATTCTAGTACGAACTCTAGGGCTGTTTGTGACACTTATAGGAATAGCCCAACGGATTGATTGGAAAGAATAACTTTGAGGTGGTTTCGTACCCTACCATAATCTCTTCGTTCGTTCTACGCTATTAGTGACTTTGGAGTGACTCTTTGTTGCATGTTGCGGGATAGTTATGTGATCCAATTATGTTATCATTGTTGAGGGAACTTGCACTAGCGAAAGTATGAACCCTAGGCCTTATTTCCTATCATTGCAATACCGTTTATGCTCACTTTTATCACTTGCTACCTTGCTGTTTTTATATTTTCATATTACAAAAACCATTTTCTACTATCCATATACCACTTGTATCACCATCTCTTCGCCGAACTAGTGCACCTATACAATTTACCATTGTATTGGGTGTGTTGGGGACACAAGGGACTCTTTGTTATTTGGTTGTAGGGTTGCTTGAGAGAGACCATCTTCATCCTACGCCTCCTACGGATTGATAAACCTTAGGTCATCCACTTGAGGGAAATTTGCTACTATCCTACAAACCTCTGCACTTGGAGGCCCAACAACGTCTACAAGAAGAAGGTTGTGTAGTAGACATCATATCACATCACAACATGCCCTGCAAAAACAAGTTAGATGTCCTCTACTTTGTTGTTGGAAGTTTTACGTGGCTGCTATGAGCTGAGCAAGAACCGTTCTTACCTACGCATCAAAACCACAACGATAGTTCATCAAGTTAGTGCTGTTTTAACCTTCTCAAGGACCGGGCGTAGCCACACTCAGTTCAACTAAAGTTGGAGAAACTTACACCCACCAGCCACCTGTGTGCAAAGCACGTTGGTAGAACCAGTCTCGCGTAAGCGTATGCGTAATGTCGGTCCGGGCCGCTTCATCCAACACTACAAAAAATACACTTCCGTGATGATACGTGTTTGTCACAGTAGGTCACTTTTTTTGTCATGCATGTACATCCATGACAAATTTATGACAGAATCAAGATAGTCATACCTGTGCTGTCATAGAAGTGTTCCATGACATTACCAAAATTATCATCACGGAAGTGTCCACTTCCATGACGATAAATCGCGCGTCACAGAAGTGCTTTCATCAAGGGTGACCGACACGTGGCACCCATCGTAACGGAACGCCGTTAAGCTATCGGGTCGGGTTTTGGATCCGATAACCCGTTAACAGCACCGACCAATGGGGATTTTCCACATGTAAAATCATCATTGGCTAGAGGAAACACGTGTCGGCTCATCGTTGGGACAGATGTCATCCACTCATTGGACAGGAGGCGCCTATGATAGGTCGACACATGGCACGACCCAACAGTGGCCCATTCCGGTGAAAAAGGCCAGCCCAGTAAAAATTAGCAGGCCGGCCCATATAAGGCCTACTTGTGTCAGGTCCATTTAAGCCCACGGCCCATACGAGATGTGCCAATTCAGCCCGTTAAAGATTTGACACCATTGCAGCCCATCGTCAGTTCGAGCCCGTTAACAGCCCGCTATATATTTGGGCTCTATATCGGCCCGATGAGATTTCGGCCTGTTAACGGCCCATTTAATGAATGGGCCAATTTTCAGGATGTACATCTTTCGGCCTTTTAGCGACCCATTTAAATGTTGGGCTAATTTCCGGCCCGGTGTGTCTTTCATCCTGTTGACGGCCCATAAATCTGATGGGCCATTTGTAGTCGGACCTGAGTTTCGGCCTTTTAGCGGCCCATTTAAGTGTTGGGCCAATTTCTGACCCGGTGTCACTTTCATCCTGTTGACAACCCATAAATCAGTTGGGCCCATTGTAGTCGGACCTGAGTTTTGGCTTTTTAGCGACCCATTTAAGTGTTGGGCCAATTCCCAGCCCTATGTGCCTTTCGGCCTGTTAACGGACCATAAATGAGTTGGGCCATTTATAGTCGGACCTTAGTTTTGGCCTCTTAACGGCCCATGCCCTTCATGGTCCAATACCAGCCCGGTTTCTCTTTCGGCCTACTAAAGGCCCACAACACAGTTGGGCTGTTTACAATACGACCTGACTTTCGGCTTCTTAGCGGCCCATGCTCTTCATGGCCCAATACAAGCCCGCTGTCTCTTTCGGCCTGCTAAAGACCTACAGTATAGTTGGGCCATATGTAGCCCAAACTTAGTAACGGCCTGTTAATGGCCCGTGAAATAAATTGGGGCCACCTGTTTCCCGCTTCGATGTCGGCCTGTTAATGACCCGGGAGGTAAGAGGGCCGACCATTAACTTTTGGCCTAGTAACGGCCCATTAACTTAATGGGCCCACTAAAGTTCGTTCATGTCTTTAGGCCAAATTAGATAATTTGAGCCCATTACGACGAGCAAAGGTACGACATAAAGGGAATAACATTGCACATCCGGAATATATTACAGGAAATTACATCCACTGGGCAATCAAAGATTGATGCCAGTGCAAATAAATGAGCAGAACCTAACCATCTACAACGTCATAATCTGCAACCTCAGCACAGATGACGCCCATAAGCATGTGGGCAAGTTCTTGCTGCTTTGCCACACTGTCTCTGAAAACATTGATCAGTTGTTGTGTCGCTCGACTCTGCACCTCTGATTCACCCACCATTTCCATCATTGCTTCAGCCATTAATTGGTTCACAAACATACATTTATTCCGTCGCATTCAAGACAGAGGATACTAAACAGATTCAGATGGCGATCTTGGCAGGCTTGTATTATTGATAGTGGAGAGTGTCTTGACCACTGCATCATAACATAAATTAGGACGGGAACCAAACCGATTAATCATGAGTTATTGCCATATTACCTGGCCTATATTTACTAGAAAGAAACAATGGGGTTGCCTTGCCGTTTTCAGAGTTTGTCTTCTTATCTTCAGCAGCCTGCACAAAATTAACACACTAGCATTGCTATCATTGGCCAAGTCAGATAATAGGAAAGCAACACTGACACAACGAACGTTTGGGCAACTAGCCTACACCAAATTAACACAATATGGCACAACTATCATCAGCTAGGTAAGGTAATACGAAAGCAACATTGACACAATGAATGAATGGGCAACCAGAGAAGCACTACAATTCATTAATGTGCGTGATATGAGATAGCACATTCATGCAGCTCAGTACGCAAAACTACCAGGCAGTTTTCCTTACAAAAATCAACATTGGCGCCTTTAACATTTTGCTACAACTAATTTTAGATCAGATAAAGGTTAGATTAAGGCCGATTAACAAAATACATGCTCATGTAAAAATATAGTGATATACAACAGGTACTTACATCAGCACTGGAGCACAAAGAATTTCCGCAAGATATTTTCCTCGAATATGATCCCAATGGAGGAAGTCTTGTATCGTTTAACCTTATTTTCTAAAAGAGAGACAGGTAAGAAACATGTAGAAAATATGATCAGAATGCTATAAAATTTCATGATGTGAGGATACGCACACGCTTCTTAGAATGGAGTTGACATTCTTTTGCTGGACTGGAGTGGACTAGTTCTTTGGCCACTGGAATCTGCTTATTATCAGTGGGAGTTGGGTTTATCTTTGCTGGAGCAGTATCTATGAAAAATGGAGTTGGTTTATTATCTCCTGGCGTTTGGATCTTTTGCAAAGACCTAGTTTGTAACCCTTCAGATTCTAACATAGCCATCTTCCCCTTGCATGCCTTATATAGAAGAATGGTGATTTAGTTATAAAACATGCTACAACAGAGATGGAATAGGTATTGAAGAATAGAAAGGCATGACATATTGACATGTATTCACTCCATCCGGAAATAAATGGATGGGTCTAGGCGTATTTCAGTTCTAGATACATCCAGTTTTATCCATTTCTGCGACATTTAATTCGGACGGAGGGAGTATGATGTAAGAGCTAGGGATACCACGGGACAACACAGTAAAAAAACACTGAAAAACCCACTGCAGAACCAAAGTATTCAGACCCACTGATATGATATAGTACACTCATGTAGCTCAGGATGCAAAACTACCAGGCAGTTTTCCTTGCAAAAATCAACATTGTGGCCTTTAATCATACATTTTGCTACAACTAAATTTAGATCAGATAAAGGTTGGAGTTCACGTCGATTAACAAAATACATGCTGATGTAAAAATATAGTGAGATACAACAGGTACTTACATCTACATTGGAGCACAGAGAATTCCTATAAGAATCTTTCCTCATAAACGATACCATTGCAGAAAATCTTCTATCTGTTAAGCTTATTTTCTAAAAGAGAGATGGGTAAGAAACATGTAGAAAATATGATCAGCATGCTATAAAATTTCATGATGCAAGGATACGCACATGCTTCTTAGAATTGAGTTGACATATTTTTGCTGGACTGGAGCGGACTAGTTCTTTGGCCATTGGAATCTGCTTATTATCAGTAGGAGTTGGGTTTCTCTGTGCTGGAGCAATATCTTTAAAAACTGGAGTTGGTTTATTATCTCCTGGCGTTTGGATCTTTTGCAAAGGCCTTGTTTGTAACCCTTCAGATTCTAACATAGTTGTCTTCCCCTTGCATGCCTTGTATAGAAGAATGGTGCTTTAATTATAAAACATGCGGCAGCAGAGAGATGGAATAGGTACCGAAGAATAAAAAGGCATGACATATTGACATGTATTCCCTCCATCCGGAAAAAAAATGGATGGGTCTAAGCGTATTTCAGTTCTAGATACATCCTTTTTTATCCATTTCGGCAAGATGTAATCCGGACGGAGGGAGTTGTTGGAAATATGCCCTAGAGGCAATAATAAAATGGTTATTATTATATTTCCTTGTTCATGATAATTGTCTATTGTTCATGCTATAATTGTGTTATCCGGAAATTGTAATACATGTGTGAATACATAGACCACAACACGTCCCTAGTGAGCCTCTAGTTGACTAGCTCATTGATCAAAAGATAGTCATGGTTTCCTGACTATTGACATTGGGTGTCATTGATAACGGGATCACATCATTAGGAGAATGATGTGATGGACAAGACCCAATCCTAAGCATAGCTTAAAGATCGTGTAGTTCGTTTGCTATAGCTTTTCCAAATGTCAAGTATCATTTCCTTAGACCATGAGATTGTGCAACTCCCGGATACCGTAGGAGTGCTTTGGGTGTACCAAACATCACAACGTAACTAGGTGACTATAAAGGTGCACTACGGGTATCTCCGAAAGTGTCTGTTGGGTTGGCACGAATCGAGACTGGGATTTGTCACTCCGTATGACGGAGAGGTATCTCTGGGCCCACTCAGTAATGCATCATCATAATGAGCTCAATGTGACCAAGTGGTTGATCACGGGATCATGCATTACGGTACGAGTAAAGTGACTTGCCGGCAACGAGATTGAACGAGGTATTGGGATACCGATGATCGAGTCTCGGGCAAGTAATGTACCGATTGACAAAGGGAATTGTATACGGGATTGATTGAATCCTCGAGATCGTGGTTCATCCGATGAGATCATCGAGGAGCATGTGGGAGCCAACATGGGTATCCAGATCCCGCTGTTGGTTATTGATCGGAGAGTCGTCTCGGTCATGTATGCGTGTCTCCCGAACCCGTAGGGTCTACACACTTAAGGTTCGGTGACGCTAGGGTTGTTGAGATATTAGTATACGGTAACCCGAAAGTTGTTCGGAGTCCCGTATGAGATCTCGGACGTACCGAGGAGTTCCGGAATGGTCAGGAGGTGAAGATTTATATATAGGAAGTCAAGTTTCGGCCATCGGGAAAGTTTCGGGGGTAATCGGTACTGTACCGGGACCACCGGAAGGGTCCCGGGGGTCCATCGGGTGGGGCCACCTATCCCGGAGGGCCCCATGGGCTGAAGTGGGAGGGGAACCAGCCCCTAGTGGGCTGGTGCACCCCCCATGGGCCTCCCCCTGCGCCTAGGGTTGGAAACCCTAGGGGTGGGGGGCGCCCCACTTGGCTTGGGGGGCACTCCACCCCCCTTGGTCGCCGCCCCCCTTGGAGATCCCATCTCCTAGGGCCGCCCCCCCTAGGGGTCCTATATATAGTGGGGGGAGGGAGGGAAGCCGCACCCTAGCCCCTGGTGCCTCCCTGTCCCTCCCGTGACACTTCTCCCTCTCCCTGAGCTTGGCGAAGCCCTGCCGAGATCACCGTTGCTTCCACCACCACGCCGTCGTGCTGCTGGATCTCCATTAACCTCTCCTTCCCCCTTGCTGGATAAAGTTGGAGGAGACGTCTTCCCAACCATACGTGTGTTGAACGCGGAGGTGCCGTCCGTTCGGCGCTAGGTCATCGGTGATTTGGATCATGACGAGTATGACTCCATCAACCCCGTTCTCTTGAACGCTTCCGCTCGCGATCTACAAGGGTATGTAGATGCACTCCCCTCTCCCTCGTTGCTAGCTGACTCCATAGATTGATCTTGGTGATGCGTAGAATTTTTTTAAAATTCTGCTACGTGCCCCAACAGGAGTATGGTGTAAGAGCTAGGGATACGACAGGACAACACAGCAAAAAAACACTAGTTGAATGTAAAACTGTATGCTAGCGGAATACATACAGAAATACTAAGGCAACATACACGTGTATGATTGGGAAAATAAGATGGCATTGCAACAGAGCACTAGAACATCACTTCAATGTAAAAAAACATGGTATGGTAGACAGATGAAGTACATACTGATGAATAACAATGCATAAGATATTCAGAAGCATGATGTCCAAATTAAGCAGATGGCATTGCGATAGAGTAGAATGACAGTACTTAAATTTGAAAACATGTTATCATGAATGGAATAGGTACTGAAAAACAGGAAGGCATGACATATTTACATGCATGATCAGCATGCTAAGCACATGGCATTGCAACAGAGTAGATACACTCCAGGACATTATATGCATGTTGTACCCATATCATAGGCCAAGTTAGAGCAAGGACCTTGTGGGATGAAGAGGATTCATCATCTTTCTGCAAGTCTTCTGAAGAACTGCCTTTACATGTTCCATCATATTGGGTATCATTGACATCAAGTTTATTGGCCTTTACATTGCTCCGTGAGGTTCTTGTGGATATATCGGTGTGTGCAATTATATCTGACATGCATGGAAGACAACTAGTAGTTAGATTTATGTAATGAGTGCCTGTAGGAGACGACATAAATAGTAGGACTGGGGTTAACTAGCAGCAACAGGTCTCATAAACTAAAGGGAGAACACATATGAAAGCTACAGAATATGTATCGTTTGTACTTGAGATTAACTAGATGGCACACAAAAGTATTAAAGAACAACATAGGAAATACTAGAAGTGGTATAATACTATAATCACCAGCCCGTGGGATAGCATTGGCTGATGGATGATAACTATGGAACAGTGTTACCTAAAGAACAAGTATCTTAGCTGAACTATGGAACATCGTCAACTCCTGAACAAGACCCGTAAGAGATCAGCATGAATATACAGTGAAATGTGATGATCTATTTTCCATGCTTAGATGAATAACAAAGCCATAAATGTTGCACACAAATAAGATGAGGGTACAACCTATCTGGCTGCCATCCATAGGAGTGAGCATCATGTGCTGACTTGTGGATGGCCCTGCAGTTGTTGTGGATGTGCATGTCGGGCACGCACATTCGATGCAGGAAACTGTTGAGTGGGAACTATAGCTCCCTTCTGGTGTATGCTTCCCTTGTTGGAGCAGCTACGGTGAGTCGGAAGACGGTGTGTCTGAAGATGCAGATAACACATAATGTTAAGAATGACATATCTCTTTGATCTGAAGAAATACACTAAGAGATCAACAACAAGGTACGAGAGTGGTCACACGTCTGTTGACTGAAGACTAAATTGGGGTCACACGATTTTATTTTATTTTGGTACTGTCCGATCTACGCCGGATGGCTGGCCGTCTTGTGCCTCCCGGCTGACACTGTTTGGAATCTTCCCCGAAGAGCCAGTGACCAACGACAGAGCAGCCTGCCTCCGCCGTTTGTGGCCCCGGCCAAAACCCCGCTCCCCGCCCCACCGCACTGCCGTGGTTGCGCCGCCCCTAGGACAATCCACAAAGACTCCCCGTCATCCAGATCCGGCGGCGGCAGTACCTTCAACCCACGCAACTCTAAAAGATAGCCATCTAAGCTCTGCTTCCGCGGCGAACTTTGCGGCCCCGCACCCTTACGCTAGACACCAGCCAACCGGCAGCCTAGGAGCTCCGCTGCCTCGAGGGGTGCTGCTTCCCATTGCAAATCGATTGGCCCAGAATAAAAATTCAGACAACTGATGCCTAAATAAAGTGATTTGAGATGAGGGTGCGACCTATCTGGCGGCATGGTGAAGTAGGCAGGTCCAGCTGCCGAGTCGATGAGGCTGGCGCGGTTGCGGTGGCGACCGGCGGCAGGGAAAGAGCGGTGTCGTGATGGTCGACGGCTACGCCGAAGCAGTGCCAGGACTCTGGACGGATCCGAAGTTGGAGCCACTTTGGCGCCGTGAACAACGGTGGGGGTGAATCGGCTCCGCTACGGTTCACGTGGCCGTCGTCGAGGCAGCACCAGCATCACGGAGTAAGAGGCACACGACCCAGTGCACGACGGCAAATGGACAGTGTCTCCGGCATCAGGGAGGAGGGCGGCTGTGAAATTGGTGCGGTGGGGGCGCCATGGAGGTGGGGCTGAGGTTTCACGGCTCGGGAGAAGGAAGCTTCCCAGGGAGAAGGTGATTTGGCACCCACGAGGTATGAATGGGGGCGGGCGAGGGAAATTGGGAGGGGAGTGGAACCATGTCTTACAGACGCATTTGTCTGAAATGTGAGGGGGAGTTACAGTTCTACCCTTGCCTATAGGCTTCTCGGCTTGGGTCTGTGTACTGAGGGTCGGGGATAGTAGAGTAACTTTGCTTCTCTGGGCGGGAGCAATTTCGGGCGAGGAGGGCGTGTTTTGAACTATAGTGGGCGCGAGCGATTTCGGGCGAGGAGAGCGTGTTTTGAAATAGTGGGCACGAGCTATTTCGGGCGAGGAGAGCGTGTTTTGCCGACCATGGTTTATGAATTATTCGGCACATGTCATTTCGGCCGAGGAGAAGGCGCGCTTGGATGAAGTTACGAACCTACCCTCAATGTACAACGGGCCAATTGATGAGTGTCCTACATAGGACGGTAATTTCGTGTCTCCCATTTATTTGCTCGGGCGAATTCCACCGAGCAGAGAGGATGTTTAATGGTTCGTTCAAATTTTGGGAGAATGAGCATCCACGTCTACCTTACCAAGTCGACTCGGGTCAAATTTTGGAATGTTAGCTTGCCACTTCTTTTTTAGATGGAGAGATGATGCTCGGGAGTAATGTGTTTTTACATGCTCGTTGCTAGCGATTTACTATATGACAAATAGTTGGCCCACTCAAAAACGCGAATCAAACCCAAAATGAAATATCTCGATTCAATGAAATAGCTCGTTCAGTAGGTCAAAATAGTGAACTAAATCCAAAATTGAACCCCTCAATCGTGTAGCATGTTGTACAGTATTATAGTACTCCATGAACATGTTGAAAGTCAAACTAATGAACTTGTTTGATATACGCATATATCCGTTCATGTGTGGATTGCAGACAACATGTTCTCCAATTTAAATATTTGAATGCAAGTTTATATCGAAACATGGTTTATATCAGTCTTTGATGCATAAAACGCGACCTCCCCCTCTCCCGGACTCCTGTTCTCTCTCTCTCTCTCTCTCTCTCTCTCTCTCTCTCTCTCTCTCTCTCTC